>NW_026083025.1:0-300000 GCF_020184175.1 Aphis gossypii
GAATAAAATAACAAAATGGCAAAGCAAACCACAACGAACTTAACGTTTAACATAATAATATGAACATAGGAACCATCTCCCAGTATTGGACATAAGTCCAATAAAATATAAGAATAATTGTAAATCCAGGGGTACAAATACAACAACTGCACAATAAATTCTAAAATATAACACACAAGGTCACCACATAACACTTGCAGCATAATACTAATAATAAACTAATAATAATGAAAATATAATATAATAATAAATAACATTGTTCACAACTACCCAGCTTGTGTGAGCGTGAACATCCTCCCCCACCTGGAAAGTTTATGATACTTTCCAGGATAAGGTTAATAATAATAATAAAAGAAATTAAATGACATGAATGGTAGTTTCAATAACATAATAAAATACAACATATACACAGACTAACTCAAGCAAAGAGCTTAAAGATTAAATGGCTAATAGACTGCATCTTCAACATCTTCTTTTTGATTGGGAAGGAGAGCTAACTTTCGTACAGGTCGATCGTATACTGCACCAGCCGCATTCCGAACTGTAACCACCCTAACAACCTTATCGGCACCCGGATAAACCTTAATGATTCGAACCATCGGCCATTGAAATGGTAGGATGTTATCCTGCTTCAAAATTGCCAAATCACCAACTGAAATATTTTCAGACTTATTTACAATCCAACGATCTCGATGTTGTAACTGTGGTAGATATTCTGAAGACCATCTTCTCCAGAAATGTTGTAAACGAGCTTGTATTAGTTGGAATTTACGGAGCCGATTTTCAGGAATATCCAACACATTGGGCTCAGGTGGAGAAGTCAATGGACGTCCAATTAGGAAGTGCCCAGGTGTCAAAGCGTTAAAGTCAGATGGATCAGATGAAATTGCAGTGAGAGGCCTGGAGTTGAGGACCGCTTCAATTCTCTACAACAATGTACTAGTTTCCTCATAAGTTAAAAGAGCACCATTACTGGATTTGACAAGATGTTGTTTTGCCGATTTAACCGCAGACTCCCACAGTCCGCCAAAATGCGGAGCTGACGGAGGAATAAATTGCCATTCAATGCCCAATTCTGACAGTTGATCATTGAATTTATTTTCTTTAGACAAATTAAGTGCCCATGATGAGAGTATCTTTTTTGCGCCTATGAAGTTAGTGCCATTGTCACTGTATAATTTTACACATTGACCTCGGCGGGCAATAAACCGGAATAATACAGAAATAAACGCATCTGAAGATAAATCTCGAACAAGCTCCAAATGAATCGCACGCGTAACCATGCATATAAAAACTGCAATGTAATGCTTCAATGGCGTGACCTTTCTCATACCGTTGCGAATGTTGATAGGACCGCACAGGTCAACACCAGCCTTTTCGAATGCCTGACATCTGGTAACACGAACTGAAGGCAAAGGAGCCATGACAGGTTGGAGCATCAGTGGTTTGGATCGAAAACAAATTATACATTTATGGACAGTTTGACGAGCTAAATTTTTTGCCTCTGATAGGCCAGTATGTCCTATGAATGTGAGCCAGGAGTCCTTGAGGACCGATGTGAAGTAATCGTACATGTTCATATTGAAATAACATTTTAACAATTGGATTTTTTGAAGACAGAACAATTGGACACTTTTGACTTTCAGGTATTGGAGCATAAGCCAATCTGCCTCCCACACGTATTAACTTATGACCATCAAGGAATGGATTTAGAGATTTCAAACAACTTCGACGATCAACTTCATTTTTACGTATCAGTGAGCTTATTTCCGAGCTAAAATCTTGCATCTGAGATCGTAGTAACCAAAACAATTGGCTTGTATCAAGTTCAGCAATAGTTAAGGAGCCAAGCCGACGATTATCCTTTCTACGCTTGGGTATTCTGCAATTGAATGTGAATCGTAGCACATACCCAGTTACGCGCATCAACTTCCGCCAGTTGGAACAACGATCAATAATCCAATTGGCATCACTATGTGTAGCCAAAAGTGCTAACTTAATTAGACGTACCTCTGGAAGGTGTTCTTGAAGAGGTATTTCAGCCGGCCATGAAGCCTCTGTATTTACTAACCAACTTGGTCCATTCCACCAGAGATGATTAGGATCAGCTAATGTGTCTGCGTTGGTTCCCCTAGTTATCAAGTCCGCGGGATTACTAGAAGTGGGAACATGACGCCACATTTTAACCTCAGTATTCTCCAAAATTTGTGATATCCGATTAGCTACAAACGACTTGAGTTGGACAGCTGACTGGATCCACCCAAGCGCCACTGAGGAATCAGTCCATAGCATTATGTCCGATGAATTAAATTTGATATTTATGGTGGACAGCTCTGCTTGAATTTCAACGACGAGCTCTGATAGAAGAAGGGCACCGCACAGCTCAAGACGTGGAATGGTAGTTGTGCGCATGGGGGCCACCTTGGACTTAGACATTAACAAGTTGACAATGATAGATCCATCATGAGATTGATTTCGAATGTAAACGCAAGCGCCATATGCTGCTTGTGAAGCGTCACAGAAACCATGCAATGTAATAGTAGATTCGCCATCGATTGTGACTTTCCGAGGAATGGACAATTTGTCCAACGATTTAAGACTGGAATAAAAATTGATCCAACGTGTTTGTAGGTCTGATGGCAGCATTGAATCCCAGCTCAATTTTAGTAACCATAATTGTTGTAAGAAGATCTTACCTATTATTAAAATAGGAGTAATGAGTCCAATGGGATCAAATATACGATTAATATCAGAAAGAAGAGAACGTTTTGTCATGTGTGTTGGCGGATTCCAAGAACCAAGGGAAAAATGAAATGTATCTGTCCTGGGCTGCCAAGATAAGCCAAGCGTATTAACCGTATCTTGATCCGTTAAAGACAACCGATATGTTGCATCATCCGTATCCGTGGGAATGCGAGACATCAATGTGCTAGAGTTGGAACACCATTTCCTCAGCGGAAAACCAGCTGCTTCCAAAACCTTATTGACATTTTCATAAAGTGAGTAACATGCATCTTCAGTGGCACAACCGGTAAGTAAATCATCAACATAAAAATCACTAGATATGACACGTTTAAGAGTTGGATTTTCAACTTCAGTAGCCAGCTGCAAAAGACACCGTGTAGAAAGAAAGGATGCAGCCTTTGTACCATAAGTGACTGTGCGTAGCTCAAATTCCTTTAAAGACTGTTCCGGAGTTTCTCTGTACCATATTCTTTGTAACGCTCGATCCTCAGGGTGTATAAGTACTTGCCTGTACATCTTAGCAATATCAGCTGTTATGACTATAGAATGCATTCTGAACCTCAATAATATATCTAACAAGTCTGGTTGAACCTTGGGACCTCGGTATAAAATATCATTAAGAGATAATCCAGAGCTAGATGGAGCGGATCCGTCAAAGACCACTCTTAATTTGGTTGTGATACTAGATTCTTTTATTACAGCATAATGTGGCAAATAATAAGCGCATTTATTAGGATCTGGAGCAGCTGCTAATGCCATATGATTCATAATTAAATATTCAGACATGAATTTATGATATGCAATGCCAAGCCCTTTGTCTCTAGACAATCGCCTCTCCAAGTGTAGAAAACGACGTTGAGCCATATAAATGGAATCACCAAGTGTACCGATATCAGATTTATTGGAAGCCGCACAACAAATCTTCCAGAATCATCCCTGCTATGAGTATCATTAAAATGCTTTTCCGCCGTCTGCTCATCAGTTCGACGACTATTTGATTTAGTGACAAATAACGATAAAGCTGGTTCAACTCTTCCTTCGCTGAACCAGGCATGCATACATGTGTTCATATGATTACATTGATTATTAGACACCTTGCCGGTAAGAACCCATCCGAGTGCAGTATTATGAAACATTAAGCTATTTTCAATCTCAAATTTTTCACCACTGAATAGAGAGTAAAACACCTCTGCACCAAGTAATAATTGTATGTCTCCAGGATCTCCACAACTGGGATCTGCCAATTGACCTTTCACTATTTCTGGGATCTTCAAATTATTAAGTTTTAAGGGCCGTGACGGTAATGTATTTGAAATGGACGGAAGTACATGTAAATCTATTAGAGTGCTGATAATCTATTAGTGTGTCATAAATGTCGATTTACTACGACCGTCCGATTACCTGAATGGCTTCTTAAATACCAGCATTAATTATCGTTTGTCGAGGGACGCAGCTCTGGCGCGGTGGCGTGTGCACCGTCGCTGTGTCAGTCGAAAAGTTGTAACCAATGACCATTACTCGTGACGTGTCTACTAGTTACGAGGGAAATATAATTTTTTGCAATTTTTTTTTTTTTTTTTATAACCAACAGATCATATAATAAATAGAAGCCTAATTTTCCTTTATTTTTCACCTAAACTTTTTCTGATAGACCAGGTTGTGTAGAATTGATGTAAAGAAATACCCGTACAATCAGAAATAAAATAAATGTTTAAATAATTAATATAATATATAAACTATGAATTATTTATTATATTTGATTATATTTAGAGCAAAATTACGTATGTTTAAAATAAACATAAATTTAATAACTGGAGTTCATAGAATAGTAAATGAGTGTCAATTAATGAGTCTAGACAGTAGACGGGGTCTTTCTCTGAATTAGGTTCGTAAATATAATTTTCGGAAAGGTTTGAAAGGAAATAGCATAATTTGTTCATTCATCATTTAACATCCAATGTGTACATTTTAATATTTCTACTGCAAAAAATAAAAATGGACCGTTTTAATCAGAATGTTTTAGAAAAATTCCAAGACATGTCGTTGGAAGATGAAGTTACGGAAACTGAGGTCGTCATCGTCATGAATAGGCCTTTATTATGTGTGACCATAAACGTCATAAAGGCTATTCATGACGTGACTGCCACTATTATAGGTATGTAACCATCTGCATAATTAGATTTCATATAATATATTTATATTTATTTTAATTCTAGAAAAGACCGGCAATAACCTTTCAGTTGGGTTGAAAGGAAAGAAGAGAAATTTGAAAGAAGTCATTTTCAAATTATTAGCTTTACAAAATGTAAAATCAAAAAAACGAAAAAATTGTTCTTAGAAATTTAAATAAAATTATTCAATATTTTAATGTTGTTTGTTGTTATGCCGGGTGAGTCTATATATACTTAGCCAGGTGAGTCTATATTACCCCCCCGCTGAGAATCCCACGACAGACCAACAACGCACAATGAGATCACCGTGTCCAAGCGAAATAAAAAGTGTATAAAATAAAGTAAGGTTATCGAACATAAATTAATTGGACAGTTGTTACTTATGATAAACGTAATTTTTTTTGGATACACTACAATAGTGTTTATTTTAACATAATATAAATAAATAAGTAAATTAATTAAAATTAATGTTTAGGAATGAAAAAATGCATGTAGAAATACATAACATAACAATTATTTATTCAATCTTTCTTTATCATTTTAGTAACATCTTCATCATTCAAAAATAAATGTATAAGATGCCCATCAACGTTATTGCTTTCTAATACTATCATCATAAATTCTGTGTTACTATTATTTAATGTGGTTTATGACGGGAAGTGGTCTGTGGTGCGGGGGGCTGGTAATATTACGTAATCTCAAACATGTAATTGTAATTTATTTATATATAACTGGGTTTTTACCGTTCGATTATCTTATCGTTGCGACCGTAGCGGCGTAGCTGTACACCGGTCTCCGTGGCTCAATACCACGTCATACATTACTAGTGAGTAACATTTGTCATTGTTTATTGTCATTTGTTTTGTCATTTGTCTTTCTGCGCCCGACGCCGAAGGGAAACCGTTTCTTACACTGTTACAGCGACCTACTGCGACTTACAGCGTTAACACAGTTTCACCGCAGACCATAGGTAAAATATTTATATTATTATTACTTATTATTTATAAAACCTTTATAGTATAAAGTTTATGCTAATCTGCAATTGATTTAATTGTTATTCTCGGTGAATTATGTATTATTTTTCAATTTTTAATATTGTGGAATTGTTCTGATACCATGCATATAAATAATTACAAAAATAATATTATTACTACTTGTCCTGGGTTCAATGTTATGTTTCAAAATACTTAGAAAATTGTTAGTCGCGCTAGTGTATATTACGTCGTTATTGACCACGTTATAATTAGAGGCCTCGTTTGAAAACGTGAAGTAATACGGAGTCCATGTACACGTGAATGAAAAATTTACAATCTCGTATTATTTTATTCACCAAGTACCTATTATGTTATTATTGGCTATTATGTTATTGAAAATAAGTTTTAAACATTTCAATTTTTTGTTAGGTATTTAACCGTTTTAATTATTTTTACTTTGTTCTGTGTCGCGGGAATTTGAATTATAATATATGAGAACGTTTTATGCTAAAAATATATTATGTATTTAACTTTTAATCCGTGGACGAATTGTTCGTTTATACAAATATGACGGGGACCAATTGTCCGCATGCTTAGTTTTTTTCGCGGGGTCCGATTGTCTGTTTTATTACACTTATCAAAAAAATAGCTCGACTAACACCAGGTTAAACATTCAAATGATTAAAAAATCTGTATATAATATAATATATATTTTGTAGAAAATGGCTATAAACCGGAGTTCAAAAAGCTGGAGCGCACATGTGCTGGCTGCGGCTGATGATTACTACGCCAAAACACTATTAACAACAGTTTTGCCTAACATCACACCCCACAGTACAGGGATGGTAGCACTTACACCAGTTGAGAAGCATGATATAAAAATTTGGGAAGTACAACAGCAGTATTACGAATTTTCCTTAAGTGATGCCTCAGCATTCACGTATGCAAGAAACCCCCGGTTCAGAAGATCTAACTATGATCAGTTGTCCATCATAGCAAAACGAAAAATAAACAAAGGTTCGTTGAATTAATTCCTAATAACACTATTTTGCGTCTATGCTGATTACTTAACTCTGCCATGATAACTATCTTGTAACTTTTGATTACAGGTGATACAATAAATGGATTGGTAGGCGCAACATATCGCATAGAGAAACGCTTTCTTTACGAAGGTCAAAATGACTACTCCGTTATATACAGTGACCGTGCCAAGAGTGATATGTTATTCCTAGGACCTGCGGCATTCTGCAACCATGCTTGTTTACCAAACGCGACATTAAAATGTATTAATAAAAAGATAACTGGTGTTGTAGCAATTCAAAACATTAACCCTGGAGAGGAGATTTGCATATTTTACAGTAAAAATTACTTTGAAAACAACAATGAGGAGTGTAATTGTGTGACTTGCTTTGAAATCAGACGTAAGCTTTCTGCATTTGTATAATGCCACATGCACCTAATTTATTATGATTATTTTTTTTTACATTTCAGAAAAAAATTCCACATACACCAGTGACAGTCAAATAACCCACGCAACACCTGAAAGTGAAATCGGTAATTTATTAGTTTAAATGCTGCGGTAAAACCAAGACAATAGATTTTAACGCTACCGCCACCGCCACCGCTGCAGTATGTGGGGGCCTTAATGTGTTATATATAAATGTTTTTTTTATTTTAGATTGCACCTTCCTTGGAAACCCTGTTATCTATATGTCGCCCGAGAGTGCTACAATAGTGGGAGAAGTGTCAGACAAACCATCCAATCAACCAATGGTCAATAGTACATCTAACGAGGTTGTTATTGGACAGAGTAAGTAACGCATGTTTTATATATGGAATAATTAATTTTTTAAATCATTATTTTATTTTATAGCAACACCTGTTATGTCGTCGGAGACAGCTGCAAAAGACGTGTCAGGCCAACAACTTTTCAACAGTATCCCTGATGGGGGGGATTTCAATGAGCAGAGTAAGTAACGCATGTTTTATACATGGAATAATTAAATTTTTTAAATCATTATTTTATTTTATAGCAACACCTGTTATGTCGTCGGAGACAGCTGCAAAAGACGTGTCAGACCAACAACTTGTCACCAGTACCCCTGATGGGGGGGGGGGATGTCATTGAACAGAGTAAGTAACACATGTTTTATACATGGAATAATTAAATTTTTTAAATCATTATTTTATTTTATAGCAACACCTGTTATGTCGTCGGAGACAGCTGCAAAAGACGTGTCAGACCAACAACTTGTCACCAGTACCCTTGATGGGGATGATGTCATTGAACAGAGTAAGTAACGCATGTTTTATACATGGAATAATTAAATTATTTATATTGTATTTTAATTTTATAGCAATACCTGTTAGCACACCAACTATCAGCAGTTCACATGAAGTGGACACCACAACAACTTCACCGAATAGAAAAAAACAAAAAATCGTCAAAAATGTTGGGCGTTCCACAATTCCATTATCACAGAATGTAGTGGCAAGTGTACAACGAGCAGACAGTTCGTCAGAATCAGATAGTAGCAAAGATGATGAGTCTAGTGATGAATTTGAAGATAATGACCACCAAAAGGCAGAAGATGATGACGATGATGATGATGATGATGATGATGATGATGATGATGATGACAAAAATGACAATTCCAAGCAAAATAATTTCCCTTGCCCAAAGTGTTCAAAAACGTATAAGTACAACAGTTGGTTACTAAGGCATTTCAAGACAGTGCACTCTAAAATGTTTGCATGCAAATTTTGCCCAAAATGTTTTAATAAGAAATATAAACTTCAGATGCACACACAAGAGCACACTGGCCAGAAAAAATACAAATGCCCTGATTGCAATAACACCTACAATGACAAATCAAATCTAACCAAACACCGCAAACTGAAACACAACCCAAATCATGAATATATTGAATGTGTCAAATGTGGAGAAACATTTACATGCATCAGGAATTTAAGGTACCATACAAATGTTCACGAAAACATTAAACCGTTTAGATGTACTATCTGTGGAGAGTCATTCACTAGCCCTGCATTCTTATCAAAGCACAAGAAAAAAAAGCATTGTTTAGATAAATTAAATTTATTGTTAAACAATCCATCGTATAAATTATAAATTGTAATATGAGTCTAGACCAATCTAACTCCTTTTGTTCTTCTTTCTATATCTATAACTTAACCTTTGTTATTTCTACTTATCTTTCATTATATTATGTACTATAATTTATTGACACTTTTTTAATATATATTATATTTATAAAAATTAAATAAAAATTAAACGAAAACATTAAACCATTTAAATGTACCATCTGTTACGAGTCATTCACTAGCCCTGCATTCTTATCAAAGCACAAGAAAAAAAAGCATTGTTTAAATTTCAAGAGCACACATATCAAAAAAATGGTAATTTATAAAACTTAAATAATTTGAACGCTTATAAATATTATAATTTCTATTTTTATTTTACAGCATACAAAGCAATGAACAGTGCAACAGTAGGTATGGTGGATTAGGGCTCTTGGCGATACCACCTTGATAAAAAAAACGCGCTTATGTGTAAGACCCCTTGGGTAGTGTGGAACATTACACTTATTTGTTGTACTCAATATGTGAAGACTCAATTATTTCCATCTGCAACAATGATTCACATGTGTCCGGAGGCGGTGACTGCTGTTCCATTTGAATTATTATGATTCGTGGATGGGTGCCGGTGTAAAGGATGTTGAATATGCTTCAATAGTTCTGAAACAAGTAATCTGTTAAAATATTGTGATATATATATTTTTTGGTTAAATTATTGTTAATGAATATATTTTGTGTGTCTTACCAAGTTGTCATTTCTTTTGAACACTTTTGAACAATAACTGCATAAATACAGTATTAATAAAACAAACCATTGCAGTTGTTTATGCAAAAATACCAAAAACCCTGTAGGCACCGAGCTGACGACTGTTAGATGTCCGCGCACCGCGCAATCACCCGTGTGCCCGTGCAAATACATTATGAATCAATTAATTAAAAATCGAATAATTGTGCGATCGAAATGAGACTTGCACCATTACATTACACTCGTACTCGGCTATAATCCCTGTTATTTTTATGCAAAAATACCAAAAACCCTAGAATCACTGAGCTGACGACGGTTAGATGGCCGCGCACCGCGAAATCACCCGTGCGCCGTGCAAATACATTATGAATCAATTAATTAAAAATCGAATAATTGTGCGATCGAAATGAGATTTGCACCATTACATTACACTCGTACTCGGCTATTATCCCTGTTAATTTTATGCAAAAATACCAAAAACCCTAGAATCACTGAGCTGACGACGGTTAGATGGCCGCGCAAATACATTATTAATCAATTAATTAAAAATCGAATAATTGTGCGATCGAAATGAGACTTGCACCATTACATTACACTCGTACTCGGCTATAATCACTGTTATTTTTATCAAAATACCAAAAACCCTAGATCACTGAGCTGACGACGGTTAGATGGCCGCGCACCGCGCAATCACCCGTGCGCCGTGCAAATACATTATGAATCAATTAATTAAAAATCGAATAATTGTGAGATCGAAATGAGACTTGCACCATTACATTACACTCGTCTCCAGCTACCATATCTGCGATTTTGGTGATCCTACTACAAATATCACGGAGACGGCGTTCTCATCGTGCATTGTTGATACATCGATCCGCGTACGGTACCTTTTATGCTAAATTACGTATAATCGTGTTTTAAAAAATTCCAAAAATCGTATAAAATCAACCCTTTCAACGATCGTTTTGAAACTTTCACAGATTGTAGCAAATATCATCAGCTACCTAGCCTGCTAATTTCGCGTATAACACTTAAAAATCTCGGTGTCCAGTTGCGGACGGCTGGAGTGAGACCGATCGCCGCACAATCACCAGGATGCCATGCAAATATTACATGAATTAATTAATTAAAAATCGAATAATTGTGCGATCGAAATGAGACTAGCACCATTACATTACACTCGTACTCGGCTATAATCCCTGTTATTGTTATGCAAAAATACCAAAAACCCTAGAATCACTGAGCTGACGACGGTTAGATGGCCGCGCACCGCGCAATCACCCGTGCGCCGTGCAAATACATTATGAATCAATTAATTAAAAATCGAATAATTGTGCGATCGAAATGAGACTTGCACCATTACATTACACTCGTACTCGGCTATTATCCCTGTTAATTTTATGCAAAAATTCCAAAAACCCTGTAGGCACCGACCTGACGACGGTTAGATGGCCGCGCACCGCGCAATCACCCGTGTGCCCGTGCGCCATGCAAATATATTATGAATCAATTAATTAAAAATCGAATAATTGTGCGATCGAAATGAGACTTGCACCATTACATTACACTCGTCTCCAGCTACCATATCTGCGATTTTGGTGATCCTACTACAAATATCACGGAGACGGCGTTCTCATCGTGCATTGTTGATACATCGATCCGCGTACGGTACCTTTTATGCTAAATTACGTATAATCGTGATGACATCCCTGCTAATCTAATGGTGTACGTTTCAAGTCGATCGCACAATTATTCGATTTTTAATTAATTAATTCATGTAATATTTGCATGGCATCCTGGTGATTGCGCGGCGAGCGGCTTACTTGCAGTCGTCAGCTCAGTGACTCAATGTTTTTTAGTATTTTTACACGAAACTAACAGGAATGGTAGCCAGGAACCAGAGGATGCTGGATGCTGTGGTGCAGCAGGATGCTGGATGTTGTGGTACAGGAGGATGCTGGATGTTGTGGTACAGGAGGATGCTGGATGTTGTGGTGCAGCAGGATGCTAGATGCTGTGGTGCAGCAGGATGCTGGATGCTGTGGTACAGGAGGATGCTGGATGTTGTGGTGCAGCAGGATGCTAGATGCTGTGGTGCAGCAGGATGCTGGATGCTGTGGTACAGGAGGATGCTAGATGCTGTGGTGCAGCAGGATGCTGGATGCTGTGGTACAGGAGGATGCTGGATCTCCCCCGACGGGACCCACCTTGACGCGGTGGGGGAGCTTGTGGGTCTGCAACTAGACCCTACTAAGCGGTCCCAGCCCGACTCGGGCTATTCACAGAGCCTTACCTTAACTGGTCGGGCAGGTCTGCTCCACCTGCAAGCGCCTGCAAACGGAGATAGGTGAAGGTAACACTGACATAAAATCCCCCTGGCGGCAGGGCTAAAACGCAAGGGAGAGGCACCCTTTAAAAAACTACCAATGGAAGTGAACAACGGAATTTTGGTTACTGCACCAGGGGATTCGGACCCCCAGGTGCCGGCAGTCGGGAGTGAGCAAGCGGGCTCCCGGGGGTCGTCATCCAACGACCGCAGGACTCCAGGGGTAGACAGCCAGGCCCCTGACAGTCTTAACGCTACTAGTGCTGAGACAGCCGTGTCTTTGGGCACCCTGGCATCCCAAGTGGTAGGTGACGGAAAAACCATTGCCACTGACAGCAAGGGAGCAAACAACAAGTCAGTCAGCACTCAGAAGAGGACAATTGATATTGGTGTCCTCAGCGAAGAAGCCCTTCTGGACTTGCTCCGGGGGTATATTAATTCAATGTGCGCCTTTGCGCAGAGCAATAGAAACGTGCACAAAGAGCTCAAGGAGACCCTCGCAAACTCGAGCAGAGTTATGTCGCAGTACTCCAAGGTAGTCAAGAAGCGGGAAAACAAGGACACCAGGCCCAGGACGCTAGTGTCTGCCCAGACGCAGACAAAAGTTGACGATGGCACACCCAACGCAGCGCACACCCCAGACGTTGTTACGCCCAGCTCGGAGACCAATTTGTTAAAGGAGATAAGGAGCCTAAGCGCGAGGCTTTCTGAGCAAGGGGGTAAGATCGACGCAATTACCAGCAAATTGTCAGCGAAAGATCGGGACTTGGATATACGCTCAACCCAGGGACACAGCAGCAGCACGGAGGACGGGGGTACCTGGTCGGAGGTTGTCAAGAAGAAACCAACAACGAAGAAACCCAGAATGTATCAGGGAACCGGTGACACCGGCAACGATGCGAGGCTAGTGAAGGGTGACACAGATAGCACGAGACTCCCGAAAAAGAGACCACCAGCCACCAATGTAAGAAATCGGCCAGCAGCGATTGTTATTGAAGTAGGCAACCAGGAAGATTTCCCTGCGCTGGCCAAGAAAATAAAAAATGGCATGGATAGCGCAACAGTGGGCAACAGCATTACAGGAATGCGAAAAACCAAACACGGCGGGGTGCTACTAGAGGTACGTGGTGACCAGGCTGTTGTAGATACGGTCAGGTCCGAGGTATCTCGAGCAGTGGGTGACGAAGGTAATGTCCGGCAGCTCCAGCAGCGCTCGCTAGTGGAAATAAGGGATATAGACTCATGGTCCGACAGAGTAGACGTCATAGAGTCCATCGTACGTGAAACATCCCTACAGAGTGATATGGTCAACGTAATAAGCCTTAGATCTACATATGGCAGAAGTCAGACGGCACTCGTTCTCCTGCCCACAACCAAGGCCAACGACATTCTCGCCAGCGGCAGACTCAAAATAAGCGTGGTGTACTGCAGAGTCCGATTAGCAGACAAAGGCAAAGGAAGATGCTTCAAATGCTTGGCCTTCAACCATGAGGCAGTCGTATGTAAAGGTACAGACAGGAGTAGCAGCTGCAGACGGTGCGGAGAGGCAGGGCATTTTGCAAAAGATTGCAAAGCCGACGCGGAGGCGGTGGCTACCTTCGGGCAAACCCTGAGGGAGGAATCCCGAAGGACAAAGGTGCCAGGAGCTGAGTTGGCCTTGAAATGACCAGCTTTTTACAAGCAAACCTTAACAGGTCGAGAGCGTCTCAGGCGCTCATCATGCAAACAATGCATGAAACAAAAGCATCAATTGCAATTATCAGCGAACCGAACAAGATTCCAGACGGTAACTCCGGCTGGCATGGCAGCGAAGATTCTACTTGCTGCATCTACATTGCACCAGACATAGAAATCACCTGCACCGGTCAGGGCTCCGGATATGCCTGGATAGAGACCTCGGGTGTGCGGGTGTACAGCTGCTATCACTCACCCAACAAGAGGTACTCAATTGAACAATATAAAAATTACCTAAGTCAACTTGAAGCTAGCGTAAGACAGGGTCCGTCTAATGTGATTGTAGCCGGCGACTTTAATGCGCACTCACCCAGCTGGAGTTCACCATACACGTGCCCTAAAGGGGAGGCGCTGTTGGACATGGCAAGTTCACTTGGCTTGGTAGCCAGAAACGAAGGTGACGCTCCAACATATGAGCGGGGAGGTCGCTCCTCGCATATCGATGTGACGTTCGCCTCACCCTCAATTATACGGCATATGCGTACGTGGCAAGTCTTGAAGACAGACATAGCAAGTGACCATCACCCAATATACTTCTCCGTTCATGGAAGTATAAGCCACCATAGTACCAAGCCTAACGGTTGGTCTTGGAGACGGATGGACTACGACAAGCTGGTGTCGTTCCTGCGGACGGACGATACACTGGTAGACGGGACGGTGCATAACGAGGCTGAACTAACGAGGCTTTTAGAAAGGGCATGTGACAGCTGCATGCCTAAACGCAAGTTCTCTGGGCGCAGCAAACCAGTGCACTGGTGGTCTGGAGAGATAGCTGCGCTTAGGCAAGAAAGCTTCAAGGCAAGAAGAGCATATCAGAAGGTGCGGAAACGAAGAGGGCCAGAAGAATGTCGGGAAGAGCAGCGGGTGGCAAGGGAATTGTCCAAGAAGTTAAGGCTGGAGATCAGACGCAGCCAGGAGAGGAGCTGGAACGACTTGTGTAAACAGGTGGACACAGATCCCTGGGTCTACCCTACAAGATAGTGTCCCAAAAGCTGGTAGGTAGACGCCCAATCCCTGGCCTCAAAACCCCGGGACGAATGGAAGCTATCATGGATGGACTGTTCCCTAAATGCCAACCCCCCATATACCCCAGCATCGATGTACAGCTGAAGGACTCGGATTTGTTCACCGAGAACGAACTAAGGGAGGCGGGCAGGTGTCTGCCAAGGAATAAAGCCCCCGGACCGGACGGAGTGCCAGACGAAGTGCTACGAGTGATAATCAAGCAACGGCCCCAATTGCTCTTGCCAACATTTAATAACTGCATGACCACCGGCCACTTCTACGAGGGTTGGAAATCAGCGCTTCTAGTTCTCCTTAGGAAGGGAACAAAACCACTCGAACTGCCCTCCTCATATAGGCCGCTGTGCTTAATCAATTCGGTGGCCAAACTGTTCGAAAGGCTCTTGAAAGCCAGACTACAAGAGTATTTAAGTCAACAGCCGGATGGTATAGCACATCAGCAATTCGGGTTCACCAAAGGAAGATCAACTACGCAGGCAATCGAAAAGATTATGCAAATTGTTGAGCGTGTAGGAACGGGTCAGCTATATAATCGTAAGCTGTGTGCGCTAGCCTCCTTAGACGTGGCGAACGCCTTCAATACAGCACCATGGGAGAAGATTGATGCGGCACTTACGCTTAAAAGGGTGCCGAACTATTTAATACGTTTAATCAGATCGTATTTCGAAGGAAGAAATATTATATTAGAAGACACTCGGCGAGCAGTCACGGCTGGAGTTCCTCAAGGTTCCGTGATCGGTCCACTACTATGGAACGTATTTTATGACGGACTAATGCGGCTAAACTACCCAGAGGAGGTGGAATTGGTGTGCTTTGCTGATGATGTAGCTGTAATGGCTACGGGTCACAACACATGGCTGCTGGAGAACAACATGAACGAGTCACTAATGCTGATTTCTACGTGGATGCAAAACAACGGCTTAACGTTGTCCAGCGAAAAGTCCGTGGCTATAATGCTCACAACCAAGAGAGGGTATGTGAGACCGTGCTTTAAAATCGGTAATACGGAAATCAAACTCGCGGAGCATACGCGATATCTTGGAGTCGAGCTTAGCTCCGTCCTAGGCTTCGCCAAGCATGTCGAGGTAGTCTCTGAAAAAAGTACCAGAACAGCATCAGCTCTTTCCCGGCTAATGCCGAATGTTGGAGGACCATCCGCGGCGAAGAGGCAACTAATGACAACAGTGGTCCATTCTCAATTATTATATGCTGCACCAATATGGCACACAGCGCTAAAGCATGAGCGCAATAGGATTAAGCTTAGTTCTCCTCAGAGGAAAATGGCGCTTAGGGTCGCGAGCGCTTATCGTACCGTTTCCAGTGCCGCTGTGTTGGTAATTGCTGGTTTAATACCAATCCACATACTAGCATCTGAGAGAGCGGAAATTGAACGTGCAATATTGGATGGCCAGGAGACACAAACGGCGAAGGCAGAAGCGAGGGCCAGATCCATAATTAAGTGGCAATGGAATGGGATGGGAGCAAGACAGGGCGCTGGACTCACGGACTAATACCTAAGGTTGACGAGTGGTACAACAGGAAGTGGGGTCAGACAGACTTCCACATCACCCAGTTTCTGTCGGGACATGGGTGCTTTAATAAATACCTCCTGAAATTTAAAAAGAGGAACGATGCGAGGTGCATGTACTGTGACAATCCTGTGGATGACGTGGAACATACTTTCAAGTGTGATAGGTGGTGGGGAGAAAGGCGTTGCGCGGAATTAGAGCTCGGTGTGGACATTTCTACAAGAAATTTGGCGCAATCTATGTTACAGTCCAAGAGGAAGTGGGATGCAGCGGCCAAGTTCATTAAAACTGTACTTAAGAAGAAGGAGGAGGACGAAAGAGTGATGCAAGGTACAGCGCTACTAGCAGTATAAGTCTACATATATTTTATAGCTCGAAGAGCACATCTGCAGGGACAGAGCCCTGCAAGTAATTGTAATATTATTGTGTTAGAGATAGCGAGTGGGGGATTGGCCCACCGCTTCTCAGAATTGTTGTTATAGTTGTTTATTCCGAATAAATGATGGTCAGCGGGGGTAAGTAGTGTGTCGCGCAAGCAAACAGTTCGCCCCCGCTGATCGGTATAATTAAAAAAAAAAAAAAAAAAAAAAAAAAAAAAAAAAAAAAAAAAGAGGATGCTGGATGTTGTGGTGCAGCAGGATGCTAGATGCTGTGGTACAGGAGGATGTTGTTGGTTAGGTAGGTTAGGTGCGCGGCCATCTAACAGTCGTCAGCTCAGTGACTCCAGGCGTTTTTGTATTTTTGCATAAAATTAATAGGTACATTAGCCGAGTACGGGTGTCCGTGATATTTGTAGTAGGCTAACCAAAATCACAGGAATGGTAGCTCGGGGTACTTACTACGATGTGTGTAAGTTTCAAAACGATCGGTCAAAGGGTTGATTTTATACGATTTTCCAAAGGGCATTCAAAAGGGGATTTTCACACATCGATTTCGCAAGTTTAAGTGTGATCACTTAGATTCGGTCACACTTATCACGGCATATCATAACGAAAGACATTACATGCGAAAAAATAAACATAATCCTTTCCAAAAATTAAATACCATAACGCCAAACAATTTGTATCCGACCACAACACCATTTCACGAATACATCAATACATATTATCTGAAATAAAACTTTTTTCAACCCAACCCATGTTTTCTGTTATTTAAGATTTAAAATTATATTATAATTATCATAGTTATATAAATCTCAAGTAGATCGCACAAGTATTCAATTATTAATTAATTTTTATACGATCCATAGTCACTGTAGATTGCGCTGCAATAATATTTTCCCTCCAATTTGGTTTTGTATTCGATAATTTTATTTGTTTTTTGGTTTTATTGTGCCAAAATGTCAAGGCGAGCAAGGGTAATTTTTTCAAATGCTACTGACGGTGTTGTAGCTAATATTATTATTAGCTTTAGAGCTCCACCGTCCCCCACTACCCCGAACACACCACGCTTTAGGGATTGTAAGTAATTCATCTTTTTCATTTATATTTTATTTAGTTTAATTAATTATGTTATTATGAAGTGTATAACTTTTATAAAATCTTTAATAATGTTGTTCTGTTGTTTTTCTTATATATTTAAAGTTACATATATAATGTCTTAAATATTTGTTTTGTGTTGTTCAATTAGTTTCTAAAAAATAAAAGTCACTAGAAACGTAATATAAGTATAAAATAATTTGTACACTTTCCATCCAGTTGAATAAAACAGACATAAAATACCTACTATTGTACTTTTATTGTAATTACAAAAGTTGGCAAGCTTGCAATCATGAAAATACTGAGAACTGATTATTGTGCATTTGCCACGATTATAATGACAGTTTATGCGTCAGTTGTGGGCACGGCTATTATAGATACTATGGTTGCGGCACGGCCATAGATAATAGAAGAATAGATAGGCCACGGACTAAGATATACTGGACGGTCATCGATATGGTGGCGGCGGGGGGGGGGGGGTAGTAGAGGAACGGTCCTCAAATGTTTTGACACCGCCACTCTCCCATCCATAATAAGTACAACTAGGAGTAAAAGCGCTCCTAGTAACTGCAGCACATAAAAAAAAATATATTTTTGAATTACAAAATTACAAAACTAGATTGCGCTAGGTGGTATTAGAAACACACAAGAACTTTTCATGGACGCCTAATCACGAACCGTCCCGCAACCATAGTATCTATAGCCGTGGTTTTGGGTATGTATGACACAACCGTAGTCAGAAATTGATACGTCGATTGATGTATACGATGTTCATAAAAAACCTAAATAACACGTTTTCGAAAAATCTAAATAATAGAACTTATGCAGATCCCTACGGACAACAATTTAATCTCTATTGGTTTTCGTCATATCTCCCACGGTTTTCCCGGCAAACAGCTCGTAAACGTGATTTTCCAAAGCACGAAATTGTCAGTTTTCATTCGCGTTTTCCCGGTAAACCGATGGCCGGACGTACAATTTGCATAGAGGTCGATTTATTCTCCGAGGGATTCTTCACTAGGACCACCTTTTCGTTTTTCCAAAAAGTCATTATTTAAAACTTTTATTTTTTAAATGGCGTTTGACGTATACGATGTTTTTAAAAAACTTAAATAACACGTTTTCGAAAAATCTAAATAATAGAACTTATGCAGATTCCTACGGACAACAATTTAATCTCTATTGGTTTTCGTCATATCTCCCACGGTTTTCCCGGCAAACAGCTCGTAAACGTGATTTTCCAAAGCACGACCCCCCGCCCGCTAAACTTCTCCGCCAGAAAACAATTATTCGATTTTTAATTAATTTATTTATAATGTATTTGCATGAAACACCGGGTGATTTCGCGGTACCAACAATGCACAATGAGATTAGTTTTTCTATCATTATATTATATTATATTTCTATCATTATAATGTCTTACTTCTACGCCTCGCCTTCTTGCAGTTGTTCCTCAAATCCGCTATATCAATAAGTCCGGTAGTATAGAATACCTAATTGACATTTAGTCGATTCGTACTATTGTACTCTCTCCGTGATATTTGTAGTAGTTTCACCAAACTCACAGGTATGGTAACCCGGGGTACTTGCTACGATCTGTGAAAGTTTCAAGACGATAGGTCAAAGGGTTGGTTTTACACGAATTTTGGAAGGGAGTTTACTTTTCCGGATGAGTCCCGCGGTAGACCAACAATGCACAATGAGCTTAATCTATCAAAAAAGGTCGATATCTCGGTCAATATTGGTTTTTCGACCCCCCTCCAAAGGACCGAAAATACTCCCCGGGTGCCGTTCCATAGGATTCGTCGAAAAATCATGGGTTCTATGGAAGTAATATCGAGGCTTACGACCTCGCGAATCGCGAATTTACGCTACTCCCCCCGCCCGCTAAACTTCCCCGCCCAAATACTTCCCACATTCATTTCCGTAAAAATTTGAAAGCGGAATCGTAATCAGCGGCTCGTGCTCTACAGAGTTATGATGTTAAACTGTTTAGTATCGAAAGCCATCGCATAGGTGCTCACCGCCAAAATGTAGAAGAGACCATGTAAAATCCCATGCCGTTCACTGGGACTCTTTTCAATATCAGGGGCGAGCACCTATGCGATGGCTTTCGATACTAAGCAGTTTAGCATCATAATTCTGTAGAGCACGAGCCGCTGATTACGATTCCGCTTTCAAATTTTTACGGAAATGAATACCGTGGAAGTATTTGGGCGGGGAAGTTTAGCGGGCGGGGGGTCGTAAATATTACGTAAATTCGCGAGATGTGTTAATTTTAGCCTCTCATAACCCATTGATTTTTTCGACGAAACCTATGGAACGGCACCCGGAGAGTATTTTCGGTCCTTTGGAGGGGGGCCGAAAAACCAATATTGACCGAGATATCGACTTTTTTTGAAAGATTAAGCTCATTGTGTTGCAATGTTTCAAAAAGAGCGTCGTTGATAATATATTATAGTTATAAACAAATTGAATACAAAAAAAAAAAAACTAAACATTCATAATACTAAATTCATATATTCATATTTTTTAGTCAATTTGTTGCCGAATGATACTGTGAAAATAAGTGATGACAGTGTTGTTGTTATTAAAATGATTAAAATTCCAAAAATAAAAATTCCCCAAAAAAATATGTGTTATGAGAACGTAAGTTTTTTTTATAAAAACTTGAATAAAAAACAAAATAACTAATAATTTATTGTATTATTTTTAGAATGTCATAAAAACTATCGCGACTGCAATGATGGAGTTGCATGATATGGGGCATAATGCCATCCCCTTGGATGTATTAATATGTTACCTAAAAAAATGCTCTCAATTTAATATTAAAATTATCAAATACCTTACAGACTACAATATTGAACTCCAAAATAATTTAAATAATAATTCAAATAAAAAATTCTTTCCAACAAAGTTAATACATCAAAAAATTTTTTCTTACATTAAACAAAACAATTTATTTCTTAATTATAATCAGCAAAATCATCAAATTATTCATAACCTTATAAGTCAAGATAGCCATTTAAAGAAAAAAAGTAAAAAATACTTGAATCAAGAAAAAAAAAAAATAAATAAAGCAATAGCCAGTAAAACTTTAAAACATATGGTGGAATTTGAAATAAAGTAAGTTGATTATAAACATATATACAGGGTGTTCCATTTATTCATAAGAAAAATAGTTTAGTACATTTCATACATTTATACATAAGTTGCCATTTAAAAATCAAAAGTTGATAGTGGTTACACCTACAAAAATAACGATTAAGAAAAATGTGGGAATGAAAATTATTAATAAAGTAGTACACATTTTGAAGTTAAAAAAAGTTAATACTTTTTGAAATAATTAGTATCTTACGTTAAATGGATCACTCATATTTACATATTTACATTTTTATATTTATAATACATATAGTTACCAACTGAGTTTTTAAACATTTAATATTTACAGAAAACAAATACCAATTAAAAATGAGATTTCAATACCATATCATTATTGGAAAATGAAAATTTTGAGTGTTTATCAAATTTAAAAATATTTAATATAATCCCTGAAGTTTTGTTTGATGCATTCCTCAACTTCAGTGATAATTATTTGTTCACCGAGGAACATAACAATAAAATTCATGCCATTTTAAATAATTTTAATATGTTAAATTTGACATATACTGAAGAGTAAGAATATTTTATATTATATATATTTTTATTTATTTACATTTATATCTATTTACATTTGTCTACAGGAAGCAGAATACTGATTTTGGAAAAATGTTACATGGCACATTAGAACAAATGATAATATGTTCTAAATTTAACATTGTATATAAATATATCGACAGTTTTATAACAACTAACAAGTTCACAGAAAATGCATACGTCGGAAATAAATATTTATACCTCAATTTTCTATGCATGGTCCATAAATTGGAGAAATTAAGAACAAATTTGTATTTCGACATGGAAATGATTGTGTAAGAAAAAAAAAAAATATTAGAAATTTAAATTACATACAGTTTTTACATATAGACATTTACTTACAGAACGAAATTAACCCAAATAGAATATATGAGTATTGATATGGGGATGTACTCAAAATATTTTATTTTTGAAAACCATGAAAAGTTTTCAAATTTAGAAATAATAATTATTGGAACATATAGCTGGTTGGAGAAAAATAAATACGCAAAATTCTTAACTGTAAGTTATTTACATATATTATATAATGTATACATACATTATTAACAAAATGTTTAATTATGAAATTATTTAACTATTTACAAAAATTTCAGATGAAATGCTTGATTAACTATGTACTTAATTTTTCAAAAATTTTACATATACATCTTAATAAATTAACAAGTTCCACATTCATAAAAAAAGCTGTATCATCACTAGAAGAAAAACAAATAATTCTCTGTTCTCGATCATCTCCTAAAAATCCATACAAATATTACTTAAATACAAATTTCATAGCTTCAAAACATAATTTAAACAAATCAAAATTGTATTCTAATATCATTCACATTTCTCCTTCAAAATTTCAATTTTATATTTCCCACATTCTCATCCCCATAAACTCTATTGACAACTATATTTAAAAAAACAATTTAATCTACTTCACAAAAACTTTTCTTTTATTCTTCAAGAACATCTTAACACAAACGTACAAAATTTTTTTTCTGATTTCCAAAATAATCTTCAGTCTTACAAAAATAAAATTCAAGAAATAAATAAATATATCAAACAAAACAGCCTAAAGAAAATTCCAAATTATCAAGTAACGACAATTCTAAATACTCCGGCGTCGATTAAAAAAGAAAAAACATCATATTACAGAAGGTTAGAAGTTAGTTTTAGATTTTTACTAAACTTTATATATTTATTTATTTTTATTTTTTTTACAGGGGTAATGAACAAACAGTATATGAAAAACTACATTTAAAGAATATAATTTTATAAACATAATTGATAATTAAATAAAACACGCTGTAATCCTGCACCAAGTATTATTTTCTGGACAACTCGACCTCACCACCCCTTTTTGCAAATTGTAAGTATCCAAAATGCATTTCCCAAAAAGTGGTGCAGTTTACACGGACTTGCTGCGGTAATGCGCTTCACGTCGTCATCCAACGCAATTGTTACCCTCCTAAATGCATCCACAGGATAGCGGAGTACGTACCCTTTACAGGGACGTATTTTTTATAGCTGTAGGATTGTGGGTTATTTTTAAATATTTTTTCAAAGTTATGGTTTAGCATGCGGTTGCCGCATGATGCCAGTTATTCGGACTTGCTGCGGTAATGCGCTTCACGTCGTCATCCATTATGGTTATGGTTAAATGCAAATCCATACGGAGAACAATTTAATCTCTTATGATTTTCGTCATATCTCTCACGGTATTCCTGGGAAACGGATCGTAATCGTTTTCCTAATCATTATATTATGTTTATATGTCATGTATTTATGTTACGCACTCTGATTCCAACTAAAACAAAAAAAATTATCAAGTACAAAACAAAATTTGGAGGGAAAGTGTTATAGTTACGCAATCTCTGTGCTGACATTTTTCGAAGCTTCGAAGCTCTAACCTTTTGAATTCGTTTTTTAATAGTTGTTTGGTTTTTTTTGTTCTTAAAATATGAGTAAACGTAGCTTATCTCTGGTAGAGTTAGCAAAATCAAATGTTGTGTTGCAGAAATCAAGTGTACCTGAGATTTCTAGCAACGACAACAGTGGTTTGTTGTCGTTTGCTTCATGTAAGTAATAAACCTACAAATGTATTGTTTTATTTTTATTTTGGTTGGTATATTAGTCATAATTAACTCCTCTGGAGTAACCAAATCCCAAAGAAAAATTACCACTAAAGACATTAATAAAAGATAATAAGGTTATTGAATGCGAAATTCAAAATGTAATTGGTAATGTAGGATTTGGTTATGTTTATTGTGGTAATTTGAATTATTAATTTTTATTATTTAATTGTAATAGACCATACAAATACTAATTGATTTTATTTATTTATTTTTTCACCAATAAAATGTCGTTGTAACAAGTACGAATAAGTAATAGTCCAAACGAGCGTTTGGCAGGGAGAAAAAAATTCTACAACATAATTACTTTCAACAATCATTAAGCTACGTTAATATGCATTTACTTATAGAATTTCTTCATTATAGCCGGGGCTATACATGGCGTAATCTTTGACTTTTTCCATAATTGTAAATTTAGGTTTGAATTCAAACTCTTGATTATATATTATATCTAGCTACTTTTTAACTAGAGAAAACCATTTAAGTCCAGTCAACATAATATCATGATTAAAAGTAAGGGTCCAGTTAATCAGCACTGATCGTTTGTTTAACATTGCACTAAACTTTTAGGTACAAAACGTATGGAATCGTGTGTCATAAATGTGCACGATTCAGTATGCTGATAAGGGCCGTACGTAATCGTGTTCTACCGTAACCTACGATCGGAATCTAGTTTATAAAATAACTATACCTGTAATAAGTCCGGTAGTATAAATTACCTAATTGACATTTAGTCGTACTATTGTACTAACCACGATGTAGATAAGATAAGGTGATAACACTCCAGAAGTCAAAACGAAGTTTTATCTCAATTTCACAATACCCATTACGGTCATAACAAGGTTTATTGATAAGGTGTCGTCACTTGTTTGAAATCTTGATTGAAAATTTTACCACAGATAGACATCACCACCGGGAGCGCTATATGTCCTATGAAGGCCGATAAATGAATACTTTTGTACGCCAAAGCCATAGAAAATTTAAAATAAATTATGATTTAAGGAATAAAATACAAAATTTTATTTTGTAAATGACCATGACTTCTATGTTTGTATTTAAATACTTTTTTTTTTCAAATACAATTATTAATATTATTAAATACTGTTATTACTCATTTTTAAATTTCCTATTCCAAAAAAAATATGTATGGTTAATTCACTAAATTATCATACCTACATAATACTTTCCATAATATATTCAACAAATAATATTCATAATTACATGGACGTAAATAGGGAAATTGGGAGGGTGCTTGGCCCGCTCTGAGCCATCTTAAGCCTTTCCTAAGATATATATATATAATTTAAAAACTTCATATAGGTACATTTTTAACTACTTATTTTTCTAACATATTTTGTAGTTATTGAAGAAATAAATAAACAAAAAATTTTGACAAAGGTTGGTTGCTTAATACATAGTCAAATATTAACTAAGTATATAATTACATATTATGTCAAAACAAGGATGATATTTGCTTGCAAAAGAAAAAACGAGCAAGTTGCTGAAAAAAAGAGAACACAAAAAAAACTATGTATTATGTATACTAGAAAATAATAATAATAATATAATATTACTTACTGACTTGTTTAATTTAATTTGTCATGCTCATATTGAAGTCTTAGTAAGATATGGGTCCGGTACTCCGGTAGGTATCCTTTGCTTGTACTTAGAACGTGACATTTCTTAAACGCAATATATATAAATTATAGTATAGGTAGCCAAATCCAAAAATAATAACATTTTAATTAATATACTTACAGTTTCAATAACATTTTGTATTTAACAGTATGAAAAAATCGGCCTTCATAGGACAGGAAGCGCGCTCTGGTGTCTATGGTAACTATGGTAAGAATTTCAATCAAAAGTGTGTATGCATAGGGATATAGAGTGACGACACCTTATCAATACAAATTGGGTCATAATCACGATTAAAGATATACAGGTTGGGAATCGGCTCATATAAACAACCACAAATCTTGAAGCCCAAATTGTCTAAAAAAATCAGCTGTTCCCACTAGTCACTAGCGCTACCAGCGGAATTTTTGTACAATATCATCATCGATATTACCGCGCTTTTTATATTCAAACGATATATTACGTAATTAAATATATTATATAATATATATATCTTAAATAATGTTCAATATTATACACTATTAATGTGATGATAAGTTTAGTTGCATTTTGTGTGATTTTTCGCCTCAAAAATAACTATTTTTAAATACTACCTTTTTTTCTTACTGTACGATATTTATTATTTTTTTCATAAAATGAATAAGAATTGTTGTGTTCCACTTTGTACTAAACAATTTAATTGCAGTACTTTTGGTGTACCCAAAAATGCATTGCAATTATGGGAAACTTCATTGGGTATTCATTTAAAAAGTAGTTCTAGGGTTTGTGAAAAACATTTCAAACCTGAGGATATTGTCACTGAGTGGGTCTCAGGCACAGGAGTAAATAAATATTCAGTACGTAATATTAATCTTTAATTATTTTAATATTATCATTTAAATACAATATATTATATAAAATTAGTAGTTAATTACCGCAGTTAAAAATAATACACATACATTTTTTATTTATCTCTATCACTGATAATTACAAGTAATAATAACTGTTTTTCATAGATTTGTTTTAAAAGACCTAAATTGCGAGCAGGCGCTATTCCATCAACACATTTGTTACAAACATTTGGAACGGTGAATATACTATAATACATATTTTTTCATACAACATTTTAGTTGCCTTGGTTGAATTAATAAATAAATACTGTGAACTCTTTAGGATACTTTAGAAGCTACTTCTTGTGTCAACAATATCAATGATTACAAAAACAAAGAACTAAATTTGTTAAAGAGAAAGGTTTTATTAACTATTTTAATTTAACACTATAATATACACTACAATACATTGCATTTAATAATTTGTATTTGTGTAGAATATAGAAGACATACATAATGACCATTGTTACTGCAGTTCTGACAGCTACATTTCATCAGACATACCTGAAAAAACATTTTCAAATGAGTTAATTATACAACCAGTATCATTAAAGAAGACAAAGCATGTTATATCTGATGTGGAGCCTACAATAGCATTATTTACGGATATTTTAAAAAACATTAATTCCGTTAGGTTACCATTAAAATGGTATGCAGATTATGATTATCTTCCAGGTAATACAAATCAGTTCATCATTGGATTTCATAAATTAAGTTCTTTTGGAGATGGATATCTAAGAAGTATAAAAAAACAAATTATTATGACAAAAGGTATACACTAATATATTTATTAGACATAGCCTTAAAATCATACAAAAAATGTAAATTGTTAAAAAAAAAAATTATTTACTAGCTAGTAACTACCAATCACTATATTATCTTCATTTACACACAAGTTTATTAATATAAACTAATAAATTATATTTATCCAGTGCTTTTTTAATTATTAATAAATTAATTTATTTAATAGATTCAACTATATCTATCCAAGTGTACGGGAATGAAGTTTCCATAGAAAATATTGGTCTGCTTTCTAACAAACCTAAGAATTTATTAGAATTAGAAAATATTATCAAGTGCATTGACAAGTTGAGAGTATGTGAACGATCCGTGTTGATAAATAAGTACAAAATCATTGAATCAAAATTCGGATCACAATTTATTCAATCATATGATCGATGGCGCCATACTAATTGTTCAATTATACTTGATAATGTCACTGAAAAGTAACTATTGTTATAATTATTTTTAATTATATTTATATTTATTTTATATTTTAAATGTATAGTAATAGTTGTAAATGGTGCAAAAGACTTTCATACATTGTCAATAGTAAATTTAGATCAAATAGCAAAATTCATTTTTCCCCAACTAAAAAAAAGTTCTTGGAAAGGCTAAGAAAAACAAAAAAGGTTGTTAATCAAAAGTTTTCAAGAGCCAATTCAAAATTAAATTCTTTACGACAAGATTTGTTTAATGTAAAAAGTAAATTGGAAAAGATAACAGATACTAATCTGACTTCAATATTGGAAAATTTAAACATTCCTGAATGTCAAACAGATCTAATATTTGAGATACTTAAAGCATCTAAAGTTAAAAATGTAAAAAATCGTAGATATAGTGATAACTGGATGATACTTTGCCTTTTACTCCAAATAAGGTAATAATATTTATAAGGATTTTACATAAAATATTTAAAAAAACAAGAGGATACTACCTAAACATTTTTTTTATTTTTTTAGATCTCCAAGTGGATATAAGTTTCTACGAGACCAAAATATTCTCCCTCTTCCGTGTACAAAAACCGTTAGAAAATATTTACTTGCTATTAAAATAGGATGTGGATTCGATGCCAATTTTTTTAAACTTTTAGAAAAAAAATTTTCAATTAAAAATCAATTTCAAAGGAAAGGTATACTTTTGTTAGATGAAATGTTTTTAAGAGAGAGCATTAGTGTTAACAGTCGGACACTAACATATGCTGGACTTGAGGATATGGGAGATGAAATTCAATCTGGACAAGATAGCAAACAGAAAGCCAATCACGGATTGGTATTCATGTGGCAAAGTCTGTGTGAAAATATGACGCAGCCAATTGCTGTTTTTGCCTCAAATGGTCCAGTGAATGGTAATAAATGACTTATATTAATTATCCTAACTCCCCAATATTAAATTCCTGTTTACAGGACTGAATATTAGGTTTTACATTTATATTTTTTAACTCTATCAGAATAATTTTTTTTTTTTAAGGAATTGATCTCGCAAAATTAGTTGTAAAGGCAATTTTACTTATTGAACAGGCTGGAGGAGAAGTTTTAGGAGTAACATGTGATGGCGCTTCTACAAATAGAACAATGTGGAAAACATTAGGGGTATGAAAATACATGTAATAATGTATTAAGTACTTACACTTATATGTTAATAATTAATAATATTTAAACTGTACACTTTAATAATATCATAAAATATTTTTTATAAATTTATAGATATCAGTAAAAAAAGAAAATTTTAAAAATTACTTTGCAAACCCATTTGATAGTTCCAGAAATGTATACGTGTTTTCAGATGCACCCCACCTTTTAAAAACTGTACGAAATCGTTTATATACTAATAAAGAGTTAGTGGTATGTACAATTTGATTCAATTATTAATTATACATTAAGTAACACTTTATGATTCATTATGACACTACAAAGAGAATTGTTGTTATTATTTTAGATTGATCCATCTAAAAATGCCATAAAATGGGAATATTATTCTAATATTTTCAAAATTGAAAGTAATAGCTTAACCAAAGTATGTCCAAAGTTGACGAAACACCATTTTGAATTAAGTAGTCTTTCTAAAATGAAGGTGAAATATGCGGCTCAAGTAAATAAATGATATGCAGTATACTTCTATTTATAAATATTAATTATAAACATAAATAATAATTAACAAACAAAATATTATATCTATCAATGTTGAGTTTAGATTTTTAGTAGATCTACAGCTGTCGGAATAGAATTTTATAAGAAAAAAAATTTTGAGTGTTTCAAAGACAGCGAAGAAACAGTAAAATTCACCTATATGATGAATGATATATTTGATGCCTTAAACAGGAAACACACAGCTGAAGGAGTTAGAAAGGATGATACAAATTTAGAGGTTTTTTATATGTTGTGTGTACGTGTTTAATGTTTACTTGTTCCTTATAAACGTGTTGACAATATCAAAGTGTAGTAAGAACCTAATATCTTAAATACCTATTGTAGTAAACCCAATGCACACGCATTATATTATATTATGTTATATTATACATCAAACATCTACCTTTCTCATAAACAACTCAAGTTCAACCAAGGAACGTGCTATGTCGTTTAAATAATAATTAGTACGTGGTCGCAGTGTCCTGCACAGCGATCACTACTCTATCTATAACATTTTACGATTGTTTTTTTTTCCTACAATATTCATTAAGTGTTTATGTGCCTATGTATTGTAAAATTTGTAATATAATATAATATTATACATTAAATTGTACAGTAAATAAATATGTACATATATATAATTATCATATTAGATATTGAAGAAAGGATTAGTCTGGCTAGACGAATGGGAATCAAATGTAACTAATGGTTTAATCAAAGAAAATAGATTTTTAACTCGGCAAACATATGAAGGACTTAAAATTACTATAAAATCTACAATAAATTTAGTTGAGAGTCTTTTAAATGATCATGGATTTTCTTATGTACTAACAGCAAAATTTAACCAAGACAGTTTAGAGGTTGGTATATGATTTTTAGTAAATATCTGTTTAAATTTAAGAACTTGATTTTGTCATACTATAACTTACCTATTTTCATTTATTTTAGAAGTTTTTTGGGATTTTGAGACAGGTTTCTGGGCCCAACGACCATCCAACAGCACCCACTTTCCTCCAACTTTATCGTATGCTGTCAATGTACTCTTTGGTGAAACCTCCAAAAACAGGAAACTGTACAGTAGAAGAAGGTTGATAGTTAATTCTAAGAAATATTAATATTTAAAATATTACTTTAATCAAAGGTACAAGATAGAAAAAATTAAAAATAATGTTAGTAATTACAATTTTCAGAAACAATTCCTGTAATTTCAATTACTGACATAAAAAGTGTACTTAACGATCCACAAAATGTGTCCAAAAGAACTATTAAAGTGGAAAAATTAAAAAACAAAATTAACAAAATTATTCAAGATGACTGTTGGGATTTGGATGATATTTTTTTAGAACATAATTATACAGACTCAACAGTTTTTGAGTGTGTTGTATATTTTTTAGCTGGGTAAGATAAATAATGAATTATTTTCTGTAATGAATCCCCTCTACCTTGGTCTATTTTAAAAATGTACTAATATTAATTTTAGATACATAGCAAGACGTTTAGTAAAGAATACTAAATGTGAAATGTGCATTAAAAGTCTAAAAAATATAAATACCTCTGGAGCTGGCATAGGTAAAGAAGCAGATTTGATTCAAGCTAAAACAAGAGGCTATCTTACATACCCTAGTAGTAATTTGTACATTATAGTCAAACGTCTTGAAGAATGCTTTGCCATACATTCTAACTCAAGTGATGTGTTTGAAGATACGTATGAAGAATTTTTCAAACAAAATTTGACTTTGAAGTTTTCATGTCCTATACAAGACCATAAAATTGAAATGTTGACTAACATTTTCTCATATTATATAATAATGCGCATGAGGCAGTTTACTTACATTGAAAACCAAAGTACTAAAAAACAGAACAAAACAAAAAAAAAATTATCAAAATTAGTAAAAAGTTGAGTCATTATGGTACTTAAAAAATCAATTATATGCATATCAATAAATTTGTTATAAGATAATAAGATAATAATATTAATAAGATTGTATACCTAATTGTTTTGTTTTTTCTACGCAATCGCTGAACAACTTGGAGTTTTGAAATTTGGATTTAATATGGTCACAAATTAGTAAGCGTCCTAAGCTCCATCGCCCCCATCACTCGTAAAGTTCGTAACTCATGTAGTCTTCATGACCACGATAACTGATTTAAGATATATCCTTAATCGTGTTCATGACAAAAAATCAAATTATCAAAATAAAAAGCGGCATTGCGGCAAGCTGCAGTAAGCACGATCACATTTAATCGTGATAACTAGTAATAATTGTTGACACTGGAAATTACTGAGCGCTAGTGACTAGTGGGAACAGCTGATTTTTTTAGAATGTATGAGCTTCATTTTATCACCGTTCGATTCCCAACCTGTATATCTTTAATCGTGGTCATAATCGATAATAACAAGATTGATAAACAATAATATTAGATAAAAAAAAGTGTCCTATCTACACTCACACCAGAACACCGGCTACCGAGTGTCATTGAACGACTATTGTATGCCTGTATCAGCAATAAAGTATAAAAATAACATTTTGCAATTTACCATTATGAATACACAATAAACAACTGGTTACTGATACGGTATTATGACGTATTAGTAGATAAACGATAATAAATGCCGGCATTCCGGCAAACTGTTTATTAAAACATGTGGTTTTTGATTAATCGTTAATGTTATTTTCCCATTATCAAATATGGGATATTAATCATTAATTAATTAAGTACTATACTTTAAATGTTTAACCAAAGAATACGTTACAAACAAATACTAAATTATGTGTATTATTTAAAATATAAATTTAAAGTTTGCGCCAATTATTCGAACGCATACAGCATACCTATTATATTTTTTGATAGTGTTTTAATGTTGTAATTTGATTAATAAATTTGAAATTAAATAAAAATATACTTCTATCCAATCAGCAATATTATTATGTATATGGGAATCAGATTTCATACTTTGCCGACAACTTTATTTGTATAATTTATATATTTTATATATTATTATTTGATACTAACTCTCCGTGATATTTGTAGTAGGTTCACCAAACTCGCAGGGACGGTAGCCCGGGATACTTGCTACGATGTGTGTAAGTTTCAAGACGATAGGTCAAAGGGTTGGTTTTATACGATTTTACGATTGGCGACTATTATCTAGGTGAACCACAGCCACGGTTATGATTACATTATTATTATTGTTTTCCTTTTATCAGTTTTTTAACCTAAATAACACGTTTTCGAAAAATCTAAATAATAGAACTTCTGCAGATTCCTACGGACAACAATTTAATCTCTATTGGTTTTCGTCATATCTCCCACGGTTTTCCCGGCAAACAGCTCGTAAACGTGATTTTCCAAATTATCATATTCATCATTATTATAAGTTTATGTGATTTCGGACGGTCGTTTTTTGGATTTCCTGCTTTCAAAAACCCTACAGAACGATAGTAAATGCACTCGGGAATGCACTCATACCACTCTCAGAACTCTAAGTCGAAAGCCTGATTTTACACGACCATCGGAAATGAGATTAGCTTTTTCCGGGTAAGTCCTGCAATAGACCATCAATGCACAATGAGAACGCCGTCTCCGAGATATTTGTAGTAGGCTAACCAAAATCACAGGAATGATAGCTCGGGGTACTTACTACGATGTGTGTAAGTTTCAAAACGATCGGTCAAAGGGTTGATTTTATACGATTTTTGGAATTTTTTAAAACACGATTATACGTAATATAGCATAATATTGTACGCGGAAAAAATTAATTTCTCCTTAAGTATTGGTTTTTGCTATTTTTAATTTGCCTTTTATTTACATAATATTAAATTAATATATTCTTATGTTTTAGTCAATTTGGTTGCAATTGATAAATGTTATGACGTACTAGATAGTAGGCCACCAGTCTGGCGGCTAATTAAATCAAAAAGGCTTATTAGCAAAAAAAAAACAAATATTACAATGAAGTAAGTTTATTGTATAAACTTTGGATAACAAAAAATAAATAACTAATAAATTATTATATTATTTTTAGACAGCTTTACGTGCCATCGCTAAGGCGGTGAAAGATCTCTATGGCGTGGGTCATCGAACCATAGATGTTGAGCTTTTAAATTCATATCTACAAAAAAATACTATTTTCAACCTCAAATTAAATAATCACTTTAAAAATAATATTCAACTACAACATTTCATAAATCAACCATCAAAATTCGATTTTCTACAGCAATCTTTCTACAACAAAATCCTTTCAGTCATAAAGCAATATAATTTTTATAATCAATACATTTCAAAAGAACATACAATCATAAATACTATAATATCTACTGACTCTAATTTAAAAAAACAATCCAAAAAATATATAAATGTATACAAAAAAAAATTAAAGAATGCTCTATTAAGTTCAAAAATGTAAAATATGGTAGATTTTGAATTCAAGTAAGTTTATTATAAATTATAAATATATATATTTATCTAACCATTTTATTTTAAAAATTTTTTATGTACAGTAACCAGATAACAGAAAGTCCTTCAATTATATTGTTGGAGTGGAATGTACAAAAATTCAATGTTTTAAATAAATTAAAATGCTTCGATATTATTCCTGAAGAACTGTTTGAAAAATTTAAAACATTATGTGATGATTTAATTTTTATTAAAAACAAACAGATGGCCATCCATAATATTTTAATATTTTCAAATATATCGGATCACCGTGGTATCGAAAATTATAATAAAGAGTAAGAATTATATACATACATTTTTAAGAGGATGCCACACCCGCATGTGTTGTCTCCGTCTTACAAATGTACAACATAGCAAAAACTATTTTGCGCAAATATCTATTAAAATATCTATTATTATTATAATCTATTATTTAATCTATTAGAGTGGCTATAGGTCAGGATATCTCTACACTTAAAATAAATAGATCTACATTACAACGTAAAAGAGCGATGTTCCGAGAAACAAAAGCAAAGGAACTTAAAATTAATTTTAATGTATTAAAATTGGATTACGTAGTTTTACATTGGGATGGTAAATTACTTCCCGATTTATGCAAAAAAGTGAAAGTTGATCGATTACCAATTGTTATATCATTCGAGGGAATTACACAGTTGCTAGGTGTACCAAAGCTTTTAAATGGGACTGGTGTAAACCAAGCAAAAGCTATTTTTGAATCGTTGGAAGAATGGAGTATTATTGATAAAGTGCAAGCTGTATGTTGCGATACAACAGCATCAAATACTGGCCGTATAAATGGAACTTGTGTTTTATTGGAACAGTTTATTGACCGTGATCTATTATATCTACCATGTCGTCATCATATTTTTGAGCTACTATTAAAAAGTGTATTTGATTTAAAATTGAAATTGCCTACTACAGGTCCTGATGTACCTATTTTTAAACGGTTTCAACAACAATGGCCAACTTTAAATACACAAAACTATTATATTGGATTAAATGATACAGAAGTAAAATCATTGGTAGAAAATAAAAAAGATCTAATAATAGAATTTTGTAATAAAGAGTTAAAAGAGAGACAATGTAGGGAAGACTATAAAGAACTATTAGAGCTAACAGTTATATTTCTTGGAGCAATACCACCTCGTGGAATAACATTTCGTTACCCCGGGGCCTTTCATCACGCATGGTGGATGTCAAAAGCGATTTACAGTTTTAAAATATTTTTATTTCAAAATCAGTTTCAGTGTCAAAGGAAAGGAATGCTTTCCGTGACATTTGTATTTTTTTAATAAATATTTACGTGAAAACGTGGTTTAGAGCACCATTTGCCATTGAAGCTCTTTTAAATGATTATAACTTATTAAAAAGCTTAGTTGAATATCCAGATTCTGATATATCTCGAGTAACCATAAACAAATTGTGTGGACATTTATGGTACATTTCTCCTGATACTATGGCTTTGGCATTTTTCGATTATCGTATACCAAAAGATACTAAATTAAAAATGATAAATGCAACTACCTCTACCGATAGTATTGATAATATTAAACCGAAAAAAATTAATATTCGTTTAAGTGAAGTTAAAGAGTTTGTTAAGAAGGATTTTGATGATTTAGTATCACCAGAAACCCTGAATTTTTTTTCAAGGTTTTCTATTTCTACGGAATTTTTTAATGTTGATCCTGATACATGGGAAACGAGAGAAGATTATCAAAAAGGACTTAAAATTGCAAAAAACCTTATGGTAGTAAACGATGTAGCTGAACGAAATGTAAAATTAATTGAAGAATATAATACAATATTAACGAAGGATGAAGACCAAAAACAGTATCTTTTACAGATAGTAAATGAGTATCGAAAAAAATATCCGGATAGTAAAAAATCAACATTGTCATTCATTTAAAAATATAGTACTTAATTTACATATTGTACCTATTTTCTTATTATTGTTATTTTTCTTATTATGTTGTAGATATTAATTCTATTTAATTATGCACTTACACATACATTGATTATTTTAATTATTCAATTCCAATAAAATTAATTTTCCAAAATAAATATAATATTTTGTTTTTATAATTTTTTTTATAAAAACTACCCTATTTCGTCGTATCACAACATAAAGCTTGTACTCGTAAAAGCAATCATATAGAAAATAAATGGAAAATTTCGATTTTTGTTTTTCAGAAAAAGGTAATAATTTTTATTTTATTCTAATTTTTACAGAAAATAATAGATTTACGAGAAATTTTGTCTGAACGTTTTTTATAGAGAGTACCTGAATCTACAATTTAGGTCATTTGCAATTTTATACTAAATGCAATATATAATGAATTAAATCAGAATAACCCTATAACTACCCTATTTGGTGAATATTCAACCCTCTTGTGGCACCTAAAGGGGATTATTAATCATCACCAAATTTTACCCACATAAATTTTGTATGGTTATGAAAAAATTGGGAGGGTGAGAAATTAAAAATTTGAAAGTTCATAAATAAGGGCCACCCTTATATATATATATTATATATATTCTATATTATTAATTTTTAAATTACGACTATTGTAATTATCTTCTTTTTGTTTACATAAGATTTACCATTTATATATATTGCGCACATAATTCGAATTACTACCCTGTCATATGTACATCTGCACACGCATACAGATACAGTATACTGTATAGTATACATTGTATACATATAAGGAATTCTATTAGGTATATAGTGAATTATCTTACCTTAGCTTGACTATAGACTTGTCAGCGATTGAGTGCAGCCAGTGTAGGAATAATAGATAGGTATGATGTTAATTCACTTAAATATAATATTAATTAAGAAACACAAGTGATATAATATTTACACTGAGTTAAGTAATAGATTTATTATTTATAAATTAAAATGCAAAGGCATTTATTTTAAACATACATAAATTGGTTCTCCACGTATAATCATCGCCAAAGGCTTAAGACGCACATAGGGAGAGTGTTGTTGTGTCCCAGTGCCTGATGATCGATGGGTGTCTTCTGAGCCGGTGGGGTAATAAATTTAGATAATGGTCAAAGGACATAACAATGTCTGACCACAAATGTCTACTATCGTATGAATATATGTGCGACTAAGTATATATAAGGAAAATGATGATGCCACTATTATAGTTATATGTGGCTATCATTACAGTATCTATGACTTACACTTTTTGAATAATAACAAATATTTAAAATCGTTAGAGGATAAATCGTTATCGTTACGCGATTTCGTAAAAATTTAAAATTCAAACGCACTTAAAATTTTCCTATAATGATGCTTCAAGTTTTCTCTATAGCTACTTGAAGAAAAACATATGGAAAACTTAGTGTTGTATTTTTAATCCTTAGTTATAAACACAAAACATTTTATGATTTTTCAACTTCAAAATTACTTGCAAATTTTCGCGTTTTCGACAGATTTCGTAAAAATTTGAACTATAAACGCTTATAAAAACTGACAAACGATTTTTAATATTTTTTAGCTACAATAAGAACAACTCATAAGGAACCTTGTATTAAATTTTCAAGTTTTTCTGGTCATCCAAAATTTTTATACCGACACTTCAAAAAAAAATTCGCATAAAAATCGAAAATTTCAGTGGTCTATAAATAACTCAAAAAAAGTCAAACATTTTTGAAAATTTAACTGTATATAGATAACACTAACATAAATATTTGGTGAAAATTTCAAGTATTTACAGTGATTAATTTTTGAATTACAACTATATAAAAAAATCGATTCGGCGAAAACTGGTTTTGTGTAAAAATTCCCGTTTTTCCGTCATTTCTTTTTTGTTTTTCTCGATTTTTTTGAAAACTGTTGGAAAATGTTTACTTTTTACCTCTATTAAGCACCAAGGATATTCACTTTTCCATCGGAAACCACCCCCGAAGTTTGAAATTAAAGCATTATTTTGACTAGTTATGCTGTTCACAGACACAAAAAAAAAAAAAACCTGCATCATTGTAAAATCAATACATTCATCACTTCGTTCAGAATCTAAGAACATCAGCTTGTATACAGCTAGGGAGGACAATCGGCCGGAAAATGTAAATTTCGACCGGCTCTTGCCTCTATTACCATTTCGTCATCACAAAAATGTAAAATTCAGATAAACCCAACTTATTCATTCACGATTTTTTTTTTTTTTTTTTTTAAACAACTAAATTCTCATTTTTTTTAGTAATTTTTAAGTTATGATCTTAAGGAGATATATTATAGTCGATTAGCTAATTATTAGCCTTAGGCGGGGCACAGAAAAAATGTTGAGTGTTTTTTTTGTATGAAAAATGTTAGGTTTGTATGATGTAGGTTAGCGTCTAACTGGATATAAAATAATTGTGAGAAACAATATTATGATTACATGATGACAAAGATTTTGTTTAATCGTAATTTGTATGAATAAATACATTATAGATAGTTGATTTTCGGTTTCTTGTGAGTCCAGACTTTAAGATTAATTATTCTGGAAAAATATAAAATTGTAAAGGTCTATAGTGTTAAAGTGGGTACCAAAGAATCTAACAGTTCTAAACTAGAAAATGAATTGTTAAAATTTCAATTATGTATACTTGTTATATATAGTTATATATGACTTGTGACTTGTGAGTTATGAGTAATATTAGTAAAACTACCAAGTACCAAGTACCTACTACAAATGGATAACTCAAATTATTTTATAACAATTTCAAGGTAGTGTATTAAATGTATAGTGTATAGATAATGTACAGTCACATTAAGTAATTCTATATAAAAAAAAATCATTTAGTATATTCTGATAACTATAATGTATAAAGGGAAGCAGATGATGTTTTCCTTTAACTTTGTAATTAAAGTTGAAATAGGGATGACAATGGATTAGGAGTATGAAATACATTCATTCGTAACATTTGTCTTGATCCATCAACATCAGTTATTTTTTGCAAATTATAAATATTTATTAACAATCCTAAGATGCAAAACATTACTATTAAAAGGGTTGTGGTTTTAAATGGTCGTGGATTCTCCTTAAGAGACAATAACGGGAATTGGAATGGAATGCGCCGCATTTTATCGGGCCAACGTTCGTACTCTCTCTCGTATATCACGACAGTCTATAGTTGATAGTACTATAGTCTATAGTACAGCCAGAATTGTAGGTTGTTGGTTTCATTCGTCACAATGTATATGGCAAAAAATTCAAGAACTTGGTGAGATTTTGGATTCTAAAATTGAATAGATTAATAAAATTTCAATAATTTATTATAAATGTTTTATTTAGGCACAAAATAATTTATAAATTGTTGTAAATAAATTCTAGGACTAACCAATTTGTACAGGGAAAATAGGAAAGTCCATGATTTATTTCGAATGGTAATGACAATTGCGTTGTTGCCAAACCATAAATTGGATGAAGGTTTTGATGTAGTCAGAAGGATGTACCATACAAATATTAAAAACTTGATTGGTCCATCTGAAAATCAAATCATTAATGAATTCTTTGAATATTACAGGAGAACATGGTTGACTGGTAATTTTAAAACATAAACAAATAATATTTATGAATTACGTTAAGTAATTTAATTATTTTTTAAATAAAAAAAAAACTTAATAACTAACATATTTTTCTATATGTATATAAATAATATAAGATAAACAATTAAATTAATTTAATAAAAATACATATAATAGGTATTAGATGTATAATTATCATTGAAAAAGTTTTAAATTATTCATTTTATTTCCAACAGATAATAAAATACTGACAGGTAAATATGCCATATAGTTTTAGGAAAAATGGGTAATATAAAATAAGTCGTTATTTCTGATAATATTTCTGATTATTTATTTCAAAGGAAATATTGATTAATATCTCAAAATATAGTTTTTATTTATTTATTTTAATATCAGAAAAGATTATTATATTTAACGAACCTTAGATTTTATAATTTATTTTTTGATCAATAAATTAACTTAAAATATATGCTCAATGTTTCAAATAATTGGACATTCAGATTTATCAAACTAGCTTTTGAAAATAACAGAAATAGTATGAAGAAAGCACCCCCTGGAAATTGTAATAGTATCTCATTTATATAAGTATATCAAAATTCTGATAAAGATTTGGCTTAAAGCTGTCACTAGTTATTGATGTCAAAAAAGTGTTCATTGCCCACCCCACTAAAATAAATCCTGGTAACAAAACTCTTTGGTAATAATTGGTTAAAAAAATATATTATAATATATTTTATAGTTACACTGTGGCAAGCCACAATTATTTAACTACTATAATTTGTACAGGTATTTTTTCTGAGATGCTGTCAGTAAGCCGTCAAAACAGACGAACGAATAATGTTTTGGAAATTAGTCACAGAAATCTCATGAGCCACATTCAAAATCCTAATCCAAGTCCATGGTTATTTTTAGGTAAAGAATGAATAAAGTTGATTTTAATAAACAATCAATAAATTTTTAATAATATATAATTTTTATTTTCATTTAAAAAAACATACTAGTTCTTCGATATTTTTTTTATATTAGAAAACCTTATTACTCACACTCATAGGATAATGAATGATTACCGGTTGGCAGTAAATGGCCTAGAAGTCAGGCAACATAGACCACGTGCAAGCAATGTACAAGATAAAAAAATAACGTTGGGCCTAACAAAACTTGACCAAAACCGGTTTACTGTGGCAGAATTTTTGGGTTACACTAAACATATAACGCCAAATTTCGGAATACAACGACCACAAAATGAAGGTAAAAATTCTAATAGTTGTATTACATTTCTATTAGTATTATTAGTTAAAATATAAATTTTTATAACATATTGTTAAATAATTTTTAATATTTTAGAGTTACAACAGGATGTAGGATTCGATGTTGAACCAGTCGAAACTAATAACCAAAATATTGGTAATCATGGCTTTTTATTTTTAATAAAATGTAAATGTTTATAACAAATTATTAAATAATTTTTAATATTTTAGAATTACAACAGGATGTAGGATTCGATGTTGAACCAGTCGAAACTAATAACCAAAATACTGGTAATCATGGTTTTTTTTATAAAATGTAAATGTTTATAACAAATTATTAAATAATTTTTAATATTTTAGAGTTACCAGAACAGGTTTTAGGATATGATGATGAATCCGAAGAAAATATTTTAGAAAACATTGGTAATGATGGCCTTTTTTGTATTACTTTTTGTTTTAAGATAAATAAATTTTTTATTCTAGAGCCAAGTAATCGCGTGATAATTGGATATGAGTCACCGCCAGCATTCTTCCAGGGAGTGCTGAGGCATTACAACTTGGAGTTAGAACCACTACCAATTTATGCAGAACAGAATGCAATGCCTGAAGATGATTTTGATCAAGTAAATTTAAATAATGATGATTTGCGTCAAGTGCAGGAACATTATGATGAAGGTTAGTATACCGAGTAGTGATAGGTTAAGTCAGCGGTTCCCAAACGGTATGCACTGTGCCGCGGTGCCTTTCCAAGGGCGCCGTGTTCGCTCCACGCTGCCGACTATTATCTGGTTCAAAAAATAAATTATGACAATAATTAACGGTTAAGATAACAGTAATTTTGATGAAGTATCATTATTTTAATTATCAAAAAAAAAAAATGTAACACCACTATTGGATATTTTGACCATAGAAAAAAAAGGTTCATAGATTTTATCATTGACGCCATGAGCAAAGCTAAGTTCCAAAAAGGTTCTGCAGATCGAAAAGGTTAGGTTAGGTTAGGTTAAGGTATTAGGTATTGGGTTAAGTGTAAAATGATTAGTTATCAATGGGCAATTTGAAAACCTTATGTAATTTTCATGTTTTAGAACTTCATAGTTAAATTGTACCATACATGGACATAATATTTAAACAAAAAATTTTTTTCATAATATAAGAATGATAAAATAATATATTTTATTCTAGAACCGTTGGTTTGGCCAACTTTTGAATTTCAACCACAGCGACAAATTATAAATGAAATAAATAATTTTCCTCACATAGAAATTAGAAGATCAAATGATGAAGGTATATATTATATTTTAATAATATAAATGTACAATGTTATGCAGGTCATCTACAATTTTACCCACTATAATACTATTGAAAATTCTGATAAATATTCAATATTTAAAAAGTATATATTTACTTATAATTAATGAGTGTTAGATTGATAGACTAAATTGCCTCTAGTCATTTCAAAAATTGTGCATATTTTCTCTCTGTGTTTGTAATTACTAATTTTTAAAATATTAGTTATAAATTATACTTAAGCTTTAGTCTTATGCCAGGCAAATTGTAGAAGTATTATACAAACATTATTGATGAATAATAATAACTACATAAATTATCATGTGAAGAACACTTTGCCATAATATGATATAATGTAAACATAGCTTATAAGCCAATATCTCTGATTCAATTTGGCCATTAATACAAATAAATAATATTAATAAATACTTGTTATGCATAAATAATATATATTATAATTATTTTTCAGTTGAAAACATGAGAGAGTGGTGTGCGTGACATGCATGAGTACTGGGTCCAACATCGTATTGAGACCATGCAACCACGTCTGTTAGTGTGGTGAATGCTTTGAAGGTTTAGACAGATTAGTTTGTCCACTTTGCAGATCTGTAATAACAGAAATAATTGTTATTTTAGATTAATTAAATTAAACATTATATTAAACTATATTAGTGTTTCATCATTTTTCAATATTTACCGCTGGTAGTGTGGTATCAATGTATTTTTTTCTGTTATTTATTATGTCTGTTATTGTACCTAAAACATAAATTGTGGATGTTACTTGTTGGGAATTACGAAATTGCAAATGTGTTGTTTCATACTGTTAAGTAAAAATTATATACTGTAAAATATCATCAGATCTAATATTAATTTAAAAAAACTGACAAAAAAAATTGCTTGATTTTTAAATTAAAAAAATTATAAGAAGAACTGCAAAAGCTTTGGTAAATTTATAATTTGGATAAACTAGTACGTACCACGGATTAATCTGATGCAAACAGAAGCATGGGTATCCGCTGTCAGGTTAGGTTAAGAAAACAAGAACAGAGGCGGATTGTAAGCACCTTTTTAAAGGTGGTTTACAATGGTAAAATTAAATTCAAGATAATTTAATATTTTAATAGTAAAGAATTAAGCTAATTAAAGCAGTTACTATTTATTATTAAATTATAAATTTTAAATTTATGAATGATGATAATAATATGATAAAATACATTATTATTTGCCCACTCCATAACCTAGCCTGATGGCTGATACCAGTTAACTAGTGAGAAATTTTGATCAAGAGATCCCAAGATCCCAAGACAGCTAGATCCATGTTGTTACCATAATATGGTTGGGATCTCGATGACCCGGGTCCTATTTGTTCATACACCAGTCACGATCACGATTTAAGATATCTTAAATCGTGCTATTAGTATAAGGTCTATGGTGTAAATATCTCGTATATCAAATTTCTAAAGATATTCTAAATGTACAACCAATCATTGTAAATCACCAATCAAAATTTTTAATACTAATATCTCGTATCTCCGTGTCAGCGTGTCATAATACATCGTATCTCCATTGATTTTATAAATACATTTATGTGTCTCCTGAAAAAAGTGAATTTTGGACTTAGTCGAGGACCACGGACTAAGATATAATGGACTGGCATCGAATTGGCTGGGGGAGTAGGAGGGACCGAGCATCAAATGTTATGAAAAATAAAATCCGAATGATTCCAACGCCATCTACATTTTTTTTTTATATTATTTTAGTATATAAAAGTATATAAATTATATAGAGAGCGCTAAAATCATTCGGATTTTTTTAACACCCTGCACTCCTCGCTCGCGTAACATTTTCGGCTCACAGATATTGCACTCGATGCCAGTCCATTATATCTTAGTTCGTGTCGAGGACGTATTGCAGACGGCGCCAGACGCAGTTTCACCGACGAATGACGATATGAAACACGGATGACCTTGGTTAGGTTAGGCTCTTGTCACTTATACTACTAGACTTGAGCGACAATAACCTGTCATGTCCCAGAACATTCTATATGTTGTCGACACTACACAAGTTGCAAGTATTGAATTTAAGCAACAACCGAAATCCGAATATCGTGTATACCTTATTTGATAATGAAACAGGCGAGTTTTTAAACATATTACTATTATCATTGTTATTATAATAAATAATATGTTGTATTTTATTTTAAATTAAAACTATGCATTTTAGATTATTAAAATTTCCAAAACAATATTATTAATCTTATAATAAAATCAATAGCCCTATCAACATAATTGTTACTAAGCTGTTGTAGCTAATATATTATAATAGTCTAGCCAGTAAGCATTTCCATAGATTAAATACACACTAGATAGCCCACTACCATATAGAATACGGAAACATGTAAATTAATAACGTGTCACCTCAGTGCCGCCGAGTACGTACTTTAGGTGGTGCATTTGAACCACCTAAAATTGTGGGTGGGTGGGTCTCGGTTGGGTACTTTTACCAAAATGGTTAATACTAATACTATATAGTAAGTATAAGTAGTAAAGTAGGTACTAGAGATTTAATCAGTTACCAATAACGTCTTAGAGTATAACCTAGATATTACATTAATACAATACTACACTATTACCATATTACTATTAGTCCGTGTAGCTTAGTTGCTGTATTCCTAAACGAATTTCTATGAAAGTAATAACAATGTAATATCATTGAATATTATTCATAATCAATGGTAATATGTAACAATATGTACTGGTTACGACGTACGGGTATCCTTTTCTTATGTTTTAGTAATGAATAAAAGTTAAAATTAATAAATGTTGGCCTATGGTCTAGTCTGATTGTTTGATTGAATAATATGTAGATATTGTAGGATTTTTTATCGATGATCGAAATCGGGAAAAATATCTAAAATTATCTCTAGACCAAAATCCAATAATACCCAGTCACTCACAGAGCATCATTTTAACAATAATTGTTATTTATCACGTAACGTAATGTGATGAGCACGGTTTAAGATAGAATGGTTAAGCAACGAGGTCTGATATTTCGGTGGTAGAGTTTCTTATCAAAAATATGAAAAACTCACTGCCATGTGGCGCGATCTCGGATCTACTAAATTACCACGATACTCTTGATATTCTTAAAATATATTAAATAATAATAATAATTAATACTATATTATAATTATTAATTACTATTATATAGTACCTACTTCATAATACTTTATGATTGAAAACGTAGAAGAACTTTACGATGTAAAATTTTTTTTAACAAATGTCAAATTTATATTGGCATTTAATAGCTTTCCAATCTAATACCAGCTGTATGAAGTATTACCTAATTTTACAAAGAAAAATAAGAACCAGTTGTTAAATCAACTGATTTTTAACAGATTACCAAAAGGAATAATAGGTAAATCAAAGTAAAAATATAGTTTGTATAATAACATAATTTTATAATTTGTAATTGTTAATATCTTACTATATTATATATAGTACGCTATAAACCAAAAGCTTATAAATTATATTTCCTAAGATGATACTAATTTAGACATTTTTTTCTTGGTTTTGTTTAATTTTTTAGCTTCCTGATTTTTTGTATAACTATATTGTCTCATCCTCATTGTTATATACATAATAAAAATGTCTGTTATGATATCCGTCTTGTGTAGATTACATGGAAAAGTTATGGTTATGTTCTCTGTCTGGAAGAACTCTTCTTGTGTATCATCAAAAGGACTTGAAGATTCAGCATGTTTCATGAAGCATAACTCTAATGACTCCAAAAATTTGAATAAATAGTGATTTGGATGTGTTAAAAATCCCCGCGTTTTCAAATTCACCAAATCGGCAGCTGGATTTGATGATACACTATAAATAGTTTGTAAACTCTTAAGGCATATTTCACATTTTGTAGTTCTTATCAATCTTTTATTTATATATCTATAAAATAATAGTGTAATAATAAAAATTGTATTTTTAATTTTTTTTTAGTAAACCTACCCAGCCATAAAATAAACTGCACACTCAAAAGCTGTAGAACTGACATCACTATAATTGTGTTCGCTAAAAACATCCTCAAAATTCCATTGACCTTCTTCAACAATGTAATCAATTTTTTGTTTTAAATTATTTATTTTAACTTCCCTTTCATTTACATCATTTTTATCATTTAAAATAGTTTTTAGGTCTGTGATTGTAATAACTGGGATATTTTCTACAAGAATAAATATGAAAAAGTACTTAAATTAGTGAAAAAATGAATTGTTTACCTTCTAGTATACAACAATTTCCTGATTTGGGGGGCTTGATTATTGAATATACCGATAACATTCTGTATAGCTGTAAAAATGTAGGTGTAGTAGGGTGGTCATTGGAACCAGCAACTTGTCTAATGGTACCAAAAAATTTCTAAAGAAAATAAATTCACATACAATTAATGAATCATATTTCTAGGAAATCAGTAATTTTATACATATAATAGTAGGTATTTAATTATTACTTCTAAGCAGTCTTGATTAGTTTTACTTGTCAACACATAAGCAAAATTGCATTCGTCAAGAAGATAATTTGTCAATTATATATATAACCCTTCAGTAGTTTGTTTTGTTAAAAAATCATCTTCTGACAGTAATTTATTGGCCACATTTAATTCCCATCTATGTAAAACTGTCAGTGCGTTTTTCAATACCTTTAACCAACAAATATATTTATGTACCTAACTAATTGATTTCACTGAACAAAATATAGTAAATTTACAAAAACCACAACTACCTACTATATTACAAATTATTAATTAGCAAATAAATAAAATACTTTCCTAAGATTTTAGTACCACAAAACATCACATAGAAACGAGCAACACATAACATTTAATTAAACCTCCAAATCTTGACTATTTTTTTTTATCCCTTCTGCTGGAAATTTTCTATTGAGGGCGTCAAATAAATTATTCATAAAAATAGTAAATTGTATTGTTTCCTCGCATTCATTGAACCCTGGGTATGATTTAGTATTAAAAAATCTTATACCATCTGCTACGGATTTGCTGAAAATCTGTTAAATAAAAGATAATTTACACAATATTAAACAACGTTTTTATTTTTCATAAGGAGTTATTTGATTTTACTTGTGAAGCAAACTTCACTTTCATCTTTGAGAAACTGTTAAGTTGAAAGTGATTTTTGGTGAGTTTTGGACAAATTCTTGTCAACGACTTAGAATCAGTTTCATAAAGGTGCTCATAAATTGCCCATTTAATTGGAGGTTTTGTTGGACTAATCTAATCAACAAGTAATGTTAATATAATAGGTATATATAATTATTTAAGTTGTATTTACTAATATCCTTTCAAATATTGTACTATTAAAACAAATTAATGATTATGTATTCATTGCTAAATTAAACTATTTCATGAATAATTATATGTTAAATAATCACTCTTAATGTTTTTTTAGCGTGCAACCGGTTTCTGACAGTTTTCAGCAAATGTGGCGCATCAGAGAATACAAACACTTGGCGATTGTTGTCGTATGGATTGGTAATTGAATTTCGTATTTCATCTGATTGTGCATAAATTCCTAACATATGCCACATTGTACGATTAGTTGATGCGCCATCGCTTGTTATAGCTAGCACTTGAACCCCAGAATTTTCCAACAATAGAATCGTCTTCAGCAGAATTTTAATTAGATCAATACCTATTCGATTTCAAAAATTTAAATGTAACTTATTGTACTATTTAATAGTTAAAACACGGTTCACTTAAATGTACCTTTAACTGGTCCTTTTGAGGCAAAGACAGCGATTGGCTGATGAAACTTCTCAGATAATCCTCGAATCATCAAAACTAATGCGTGATTAGCTTTTCCTGTATTTTTAGTATTCAACTCATCACCATAATCTTCCAAACCATGGTATGTTAGGTTCCTAGTGTTAACTGATATACTCTCTCTCAAAGATATTTCATCTAACACCAATACAACTTTTTTTTGGTTCTCTGTTTTATTGTCAAATTTTTTTTTTAATAGTTTGAAGAAATTATTGTCAAAACCACACCCAATCTTAACTGCTAACAAGTGATGTCTTAACGTTGTTACACATGGCAATGGCAAGATATTTTGTCCACGAAGAAATGAATAACCGCTCGGAGATCTATGAAGTATTCCAGTATTTGTAAATTATTAAAAAACTTGAATATTATACTATTATTACTTACCTTATTTGAAACATTAGGCATAATAACATCCAGTTTTCATTATAGCGTCTACTTTTAGGATTTTTAAATTTTGCTGCTGCGAATATTTCTTTAATTAGTTCTGATTGACCCTGAGAAACGTTTGCTTTATTTAAAATGTCACTTAATTTTTGTTCACTAAGGTTTTTCATTTCATTTTGAATTTTATTTAAACTATTTTGCAATTTTAAAATTTTACTATTTCTACGAAAATTTTGTTTTTGAATGATTTCTTTAGCCTTTTGGATTCTACTATAACTTTTTTGCTTGTTAGGAGAAAAAACTGTTAAAATATTTTGTCCACTATTAATTCTTGCACGTTTTTTTTGACTAGAATACAGTAGACGTTTACACCAGAGACAAATATTGCAGTTACTGGAACACATTTATTACAGTATTGTGAGCTATTTCATTACTATGAAACCAGTTATTTGGTACATCTATCGTTTGTCTGTTGTTTAAAACCAATTGGTATAATGAAGTTGAAGGGCTTAAAGTGTCAATCTGCTTAAACAATAAAGTAATATTGAACAATGAACAATTTTATTCTATTTTAGTTTGTAATCTGTTTTTGAAATGTACCTTTCTTTTTTTAGGTTCTGGCAGAATCAATGCATTACTAGGTATACATGGTTCAATAAATTTCTGTACACAGTTAGAGACGTTAACAAAATCCATTTGTTTATTAATATTTAAGTTTGGGGTGAGACCTAGTGATAATACCACATTTTCATTACAAATTTTAATATTATCATGTTTAATGTTCATTGGGATCGCACCCTTTTTAAGTTGCAATCTCTTTAAACACACCTAACAAAATATAGAAAAGATTAATTATACAAAAACTTAAACATTATTTATAAAAAATATATTTACAGTATATTTACTGGATCCTTGACCTGAGTCCCAAGTACTAACAATATCACTTTCATAGAAATGTTTTGCACAGACCCTATGACTTTTTTTAAGTTGCATCCCTAATGCTTTTTCCCACAATATTTTAATCTCTGCATTTTTAGGGACTCCAAAAAGAGATTTTGATGCCTCGTGAGGCTCATGTACACAACAGTAACTTGGCATTTTTAAATTAATATAAAAAGAAGTATGAAAATTGTATAATTAATTCACAATAACCACAATTATTATAATATCATGGTTAATAGAATTGGCGCGATTAACATATCCTTTATCTCTTTTTATGTATATGACTATTAATTGCTATATTCTGTAGTATGTTAACAGTCATACAGAATAAAATTCTATATATTTTCTATTCTGTAGTATGGCTAAATAGTAAATAGTAAATAATAAAATGCCGTCTGGAATTATTGTTTTTGGCGCCAACATTTAGTGATACACCATATTGGCACTGAAAGCGCTAGTATGCAGTGAGTAAAAACATTTATTTGATAAGAAACTTTTCCGCCGTAATGTACCGTGGGATTGTATGAATCGTTGCTCAACCATTCTATTTTAAACCGTGGTGATGAGACACTAATATGAAAATGACAAAATATTTTTAGATTGAGATAAAACTGATAAATATAAAGTATAAATAGTATATCTAAATCAAATTAAGTATTATTACTTGTTATTATTATTGGCATGGTTGTTCATATGGTACGAGTTACTATGTAGAATGTAGATATGATTCTACGACTTCTTAGTCAAATTTCCCAAAACAGTGTTCATTATTGGTAATTTCATTATCTTAAAATTCAGTGTATTGTGGTCTGTGACAGTGCAACTTGTATTTACAATTTAGTAACATATTTTCTTTTTACTCGAGCTTAAGAGTTATATGTAGTTAAAAACCGTTGAATAATTGTCTACTTTTCATACCTATTCATATTTACTTTTATACTGTTTTATTTTTATAAAACAATAAATATGTCAGAAAAGTGTATATGTGTTTGTGGCAAAAAACGGGAGCAACTTAATATTGCGAATTGGAATAGAAATTTGGACAACTGTAAAACACGAAAAACAAAAATTTCGTCTAGACCAATATCTTCCTTTTTTCCTGCACCGAAAAAAATACGAATGAATGAAAAAACAAATTATTCTATTTCAAATGGTAAGTTTTACTCGGATAAATAATTTTTACCAGTTCAGTTTAATTTTCTTGGTAGCTATCCCAGACAGCCACGCCGGAACATATAATGTTTTCATAATATTCTATCTAGTTTATAAATGAAATATTTAAAATGTAATATTATTTTAATATTTTGAAAACTTTATAAAAGAAATATTATTTTTCAAAACATTAATTTAATGTTAAAATTATATTTTATTTTTAATATTACAATTAAAATGTATCAAATATATTAATGTAATATTTAAAAAAAAACTTCTACTAACATTTGGTTCAACATATTTCAACAACATTATAATATGTATAAATTCAATTAATATTTTTCATCATAATATTTCCAAAATATTTTGGATACGTTTATTTTAAAATATTATTATTACGATTTAAATCTTAAACTTAATTTTAATGAGCCGCTATGGTATGAAATATACGTGTAATGTGTATCACTACTATCATCACTAAAGACTATGGTTAGCAAATAGAAACATCGACCATCGTAGTTTTTAAGAAAGTCAATAATAAAGATGTGTCTTTCAAACAAGACGTGTGTCATATTGGATCAAACTCTAATTGTCAATTTAAGAGTCAAATTAAAGCTCAAATAGAAAGTAGTAGCAATATATTCAACAACAACAATAACAACAACACCAGCCAACATTTTAGTAGTCAGTAATTCATCAATTGTTCAATGTTCTTCAACTTTATTTAACAATTCTCATGTAGATTCAATTGTTGAAGATCAAACTTCTGAATCTATTAGTATTTCTAATAAACTAAGGTCTTGGGTTGTTCAATATAAGGTTTCTCATAATTGTTATAATTCTCTTCTTAAAATAATGAAAAGTGAAGGTTTAAAAGTTCCTAATGATATATTATAACTTTGATAAAAACCCCCAAGACCCATAATGTTATAAATATAACTAATGGTTCATACATTCATTTTTAAATAGAAAGTATGTTATTACCTATTCAAAAAAATAATAATGCTAATATTTATATACCAAATCATGTTATAAAGATAGGCATTAATGTCGATGGGCTACCTATTTCTAGAAGTTCTAAATCACAATTGTGACCTATACTGATTTCTGTTTTAAATTTTAAAGAGCTTATTACTAATGTTGTAACTTGAGGAATATATCATGGAGATAAAAATCCTAATTCTGTTGAAGAATTTAAGAATGCATTTGTTCTAGACCTCTTAAATATTATAATTTATGGTTTGAATGTTAATTGCACTCTTATTAAACTAGAAATAAGTAACATTGTTTGTGATTCTCCAGCCAAAAGTTTCTTTTGAATGTGAAGTCACATAATGCATATTTTGGGTGCACATCATGTGAAGAAGATGGTACATATGTAAGCCATAGAGTGGTATTTCCTGGAGTAGAGACTACATTAAGGACTGACTATTCTTTTCGAAATAGACTTAATGAAGATTATCACAAAAGACCTAGTCCATTAGAGTTATTGCCAATTGATATAGTGGATACTGTGTGTCTTGATTATATGCACAATGTATGTTTGAATGTAACAAAAAGATTGATTGAATTATGGGTAAAAGGTAAAAAAGATATTAGAATGATTGATAATAATATTCAAGAAGTGAATAATTCAATATTAAAAATAAGAGATTATGTACCTTCTGAAATTTGGTGTCTACCCCGCCCATTTACTGATATTGAATTTTGGAAAGCTACGGAATTAAGATTTTTTTTATTATACTCTGGTCCCATTGTTTTGAAAGGCAAACTTAAAAAAGCCCAATATTTTCATTATTTATTATTAGTTTTTGCCATTAGGATTTTATTATACACTGAAACTTGTTATACATTAAATGATAATGCAGAATTTCTATCAAAAAAAATTTGTTAAGGAATATTCTATGTTGTATATGGTGAACATCACTTATTGTATAATGTACACTGTTTAATCCATCCTCCTAAGATTGTAAAAACTTATGGACCGTTGGTTAATTTTAGTTGTTTTCGGTATGAAAATTATTTTCAAAAAATAAAAAATAGTTTAAAATCAACTAAATATCCCCTTCAAGAAACTCACAACAGATTATTAGAAAAACAAAAGTTAGAGTTATCCCAGCAATATGAGACTCCTAAAATGTACACCACGTTCAATGAAATAGAGCATAATATATACTCCCCATTTTATTGTATAATTGATAAACTCTTTGAATAAATAATTTTTAATTATATCAGATTATATCAGACATTTTTTTCTGCTCTAGTCCACGGCTTACGATTTTTGTGCAATACTTGCATTGTAACAAGAGCTTTCGAAGATGTCGAAGAAAAGGAATATTTGTTTAACATTTGTTTCATTTGAATTTTTTTTATATTTTTATATTTTTCATTTTTATTTTTCAAATAACGTATTACTGATCTTTTTGTTTTTAACAATCTTTTTAAATTAATATTTTTTGCTAGAAGTTGTTTATTTATCATTTGCATTTTATAGGACTTTCTGGTGTGTTTATGTATGATTTTGATTTATTTTTCTGTGGACTTGGTAAATCGATTAACATTGAAACCCAAGATTTTGTGCCTGGAGATGACAAAGTAGGGCTACCAAACATCATGGAAGGATTCAGATTTTTATCATTATTTGTTACATATTGTCTCACAGGTGTTAAAACTTTAAATTTACTCGGAGAAGGTGACCAACCAGGACTTTTTGAAAATTTTTTATCGCCTATATACAACAATATTAACCCTTAATTGCATATAGTTGCATTCATGCAACATTATTATTTTTATTTTTTTCTGTTCTTAGAACTATTGGTATGTATAGTTTGATTACACCATTGTATTCGTCAAATAATTCTGATTATTTTGATATCATATTTGTTTACTGTTAAGTGTTTATTTATACTTTAATAATTCCTGAAACTAATGAGTGATTGTACGTTGACCAAATGGATATATGATAACTTTGGAGAATCATGATATTGAAAATATATGTGATATCAATAATCAAAAAATGTGTATCGCTTATCGTACATCTAAACTATGTTGTACAACTGTCGTTTAGGTTTTTTCGATAAATGGTACAAAGATAATCCATGATAAACTCCGGTTGCACGAATGCAACTATATGCGTACTAACTTCTTATCTGTCTACACACGCTATCGACTTGTTGGTTGATTACAAAATAATTACAATACATGCTTTTAATTACAAAACGTTTTATATTACCTATATTTTTTACTTTCTAGACACATTATTCTATTCTGTGCTAGACACTAGTTTTATAAATAATATTTTTCGTGTTTTAGTTTTTATATTTTTATATTACAATGTCGAATCATAAAGGACTTAGTGAACAAGAAATGCTGTTTGAAATACCAGTGGATTCTGATGATGAATTTGATGAAAATGACTTTGATGAGTTAAATGAGTTTGTAACTGTAGAAGATATGGATGGTTATCTAAATTCTAATGAAGTAGAACTACCTGTCATAGATGAAAATTTGGTATTTGTTGAATCTTTAAATCATAATAATCCTATTGATACATCTGTACCTCATGATGTAACTAATGATGTATTGCTGTCCTCTACTTATGCTAATAATTTTTCTGAAAATACCACTCAACCCACTGTTTCTATATCTGAAAATACTAATTGCCATCAAAAACCATTTACTCCAATTACATCAGTAAATTGGACAAATATACCCTTTGAACATAGCACAAGCTCACAGTTTCTAGGTAGTGAAGAACTTACAACTGATATTTTAAACTTGGATTCTCCCTACCAAATATTTAGTTATTTTTTTGATAATGATCTTACTGACCATATTTGTGAAGAAACTCTAAAATATAGTATTCAAAAAAATATTCAAAAACCATTTAAAATTAATAGAACTGACTTTAAAAGATTTTTAGGGATCTGCATTATGATGTCTGTTCATAAAAATCCGTTTATTCGTAGCTATTGGTCATCGAATATAGGTAATACTGTTATAAAAAATACCATGCCTGTAAATGTGTTTGAAAAAATCAAGCAATTTTTACATTTTAATGACAATTCTCAACTAATTCCATTCAATAGACCTGGACATGATAGACTTTATCGTATAAGGCCACTTCTAGAAACATTAAATAAAAAATTTCAATCAGTTCCTCTAGAAGAATGTCTGTCAATAGATGAGCAATTATGTTCTACTAAAACTAAACATTATTTAAAACAATATATCCCCATGAAACCACATAAATGGGGTTATAAGTTGTTTGTTATGGCAGGTGTTTCTGGTTTTGCATATAATGTGGAAATTTATAGTGGGCAAGAGAATAATTCAGATCTACGTAGACCTTGTGAACCAGATATTGGTGCAAGTGCAAATGTTGTTGTACGTCTTGCTCGTATAATACCCTCAAATAACAATTTTAAATTGTATTATGACAATTATTATACTTCAATACAGTTAATGATTTATTTAAAAAGTAGAGGTATTGAAAGTCTAGGAACTGTTAGGAGAAATAGACTTAAAAATGTACCATTTCCTTCAGATACTGTTATGAAATCTAAGGATAGGGGTACCATGTATGAGTGTACAGCTACTGTAAACGAAGAAAAAATTACAGCAGTCTTATGGAAAGATAATAAGTTGGTAATCTTACTTTCAACATTTGTAGGTATGAACCCAGTTGAACATGTGAAAAGGTTTTCTAAAAAAAAAGAAAAAAAAACAATAATGGTTCCTTTTCCTAATATTGTTAGTATTTACAACAAGCATATGGGTGGAGTTGACTTGCTGGATGCCACCAATATTGGAAGGTATAAAATTTCAATAAAATCCAGAAAGTGGTATATGAGGTTGTTCTATCATTTAATTGATATAACCGTTACAAATTCTTGGATATTAAAAAAACGTATTTATGAAAGTAAAGGACAAAAATATCAATCTAGTTTGGCAGATTTCCGTGAAGAATTGGCTGTTTCATTATGTCAAATGGGAGAATTAGTATCGCCTAAAAGAGGTAGACCACTTAAAGAAGACAAATTAGGCAATATAACAGATAAAAAAAGGCAACGTAATGTTAACACTACACCTATGGATGTAAGGTTTGATGGTTTTCAGCATATGCCTGAGTGGTCTCAAAGCAGACAAAAATGCAAATACTTAGGTTGTAAAGGTATCACATACATAAGCTGTGCTAAATGCAGTAAGGCTTTGTGTTTTACTAGAAGTAGTAACTGTTTCAACAAATATCATATGAAATAGTTCTAACTCTGATATCTATAGTTATTTCAATTTTCATATTTAGAATACCAAAGATTGATTGTTACCTATGGTATTATTATTTTGTTATGATATTTATAAAGACTGGTTGTCATTATTATTATTTTATTTGAATATTAAATTATTTGTTTACCAATTGATATTAATTATATTTTCATTTAAAAAGATAAGTTGTTATTATATTATTTTATTTAAATGTTACTTATTTGATTATTTTGTAATGATACTTACACTTATAAAGACTGGTTGTCATTGCTATTATTTTATTGAATGTTAGAAGACTTAACACATTGTATAACATTGTTATATAATATTATGATTTTATGTTTTAATTTTATTTTTTCCAATAAAAAAATATTATTTTAAAGAACTACCTTGGACTAGTTTTTTGTAGTTAGAATAAGAATAATAAAAGTAGTTAAAGTGAAAATTAAAAAAAAAAAATATACATATGGAAATAGAAATAATAATAAATTAAAGTTGGTGCGCATATAGTTGCATTTGTGCAACGGACTAAAAAGCTGTACTTTTCAAGTTTGGATTTTAAGTTGGAATTTTTAAATTATTTTTAACAAACTCCCCATACTCAAATTAATCAAAAACATTTATTTTCAGCAAAAAAAAAAAAAAATCATGCAATTAAGGGTTAAATATATATTATATTACATGGTGGAATAAATAATAAGCTGATGAATTGATAACTGAACGATCCCAAATGTTTCCAAGGATTAGGGTAAAAAAAACGCTTCCAATATTATAACATTATTTTTTTAGCAATTAAATTCCCTTAAAATTTAATATTTAAATATATTGTTATTATGCTAAATTTCAAAAAGTGTGCTTATTCAAATTATTAAAAATAATGCTGTCGACATTCATTTTTAGAAATTTTTTAAATGAAATAAAAAAGTGAAAATATTTTCACTCTTTTTGAGTTATTTTTAGGTATTTGAAATTAATTATTTTAACTGTGTCAAAATACTTGAAAATCCCTATACACAGTTCCTCATAATTTATTTTTATAGTGATTCAAAAATTATAAGAATACATATGTACAACTTTTTTTATTAGCTTTTGAAGTTCAAACATTCATAAAAAATTCGTCAAAATCATGAATTTTTAAAAATTATTTTTTTTAAATTTATAAAAATATTTGTGTAAGTAGCTAAGAGTTTAAGTTTAGTTATTCTTCATATGTTTGACTTACAATTATTATAAAAGAACTTGAATGCAAACCAATTAAAAAATATATTTATCCTTAGTTGAAATGTTTACAGTATCCAAAATTTACTCGTAAAATAACAATTTACTATCAAATAATTTTAGATTTTTGTTATAGTTATAAATTATTATTAGTCCTAGAAACTTGATACATAATCTGTTAGCACCGAAGCCGCTCCTACGAATAATGCGGTTGGCGGCAACGACTCGCGGGGTGATGGGAAAAGGAAGGGTACCAAAATATTACAATAATAATAATAATAAAGGAAGTATAATATTTTACAATAATAACATATACATACAATAATACAATCAGAGGCGCCCCAGTAAGATAGACAATAGATAATATTTCTATATATATAATATTAACACAAGAAATAACGATTACGACCTGGCTCCAATATGGCACCGCCGATACACACCGCGAGTTCACAGCTGTGGACGTTAGAATAGTTCGGCCGGCCCTGTACGCGTAAGTTTCTTCACTGAGATGCCGACAAGTGGCGATATGGCTATCTAGTGCACGCCGGGTTAGTTGGACAAAGCTTCAGGTACATATACGGCGAGCGAGTCCAAGTGTGTGTCCGGTTCACCAGCTCGCAGAAGGCAGACAAACAAAAGCCAAAACAAAATGTCCGGTGCCGGGGACAGCCACACAAGGTGTAGGGCCGAAAAGGAACAAAGGCGGAACAACGACTTAACAATAAATGCGTTGTCCGCAATCCGCACACGCAGTTTAGTGTGACCACAGCGCAAGGCAGCGAGCGGACGCGACGATGCGTCAAGCTCGACCGCCTGGAAAAGACACAGGATTTGGCCCGCGACAGGTAGCCAACGACCAGAAATCCAGTGATGGATGGCAGAGGGGGGGGGGGAAGCGACTTTATAGCGGAGCTTCCCCGTCCGACACGGCGCTGCAATAAGATACGTCGCGTCCGTGCTCGAACATAATCCAATATTATTTTAAAAACTTAAAATAATGATTTAAATTTAAAATTACATTATAAAGTATGTTTAATTATTAGTAGATAATATAATAATTGCCAGAGTAGTTTTCAAGTTGAGTGTCTCCAATTGTCATGTCTGAGAATAATTTTCTTTTTAGTTTTACCGGCGTTTGTATTATTTCAGGTACTATAATAATATCATCATGAATTGGTGGTTTTAAAAACGTATTTATTTTATGACAATAAATATATATACATAATCAATATTTTTAAAAATCTAACATATTAAATTAAATTTCCTTACGATTATTCTTTTTTTTATTGGTATCATATGGATTTTTTTTTGGAACAGCATTTGGAATTAATGTTAAACGTTTGGCCGATGGGTTCATAAACATATGTTTTTCAAAATGATCTCCACAAATCAAACGTTTCTTCAACGATTTAAAAGTATTTTTTTCCATTTAGCGATTTAGCCCCCCCCCTTTTTTTAATTTCATATTTATTTCTAATAGATCTGCGTCTGTTATAATACCTATATTTTAAGCAATAACTGAAATAAACTACATTATATACTTACCGGAATTTTCTATCCAAGTTTTTGATGTTCAATTGTTTAAAGTGTCTACGACTTTTTTTACGAGTGTAAAGTTAAGGGACCATAGCTAGGACTATCTTTCCGGACGCCTAGTGATAAGAAACCTTGTACGCCTGGTTGCAGTTTATTATTTTCAAGGCGCCATACGCTTAAATTACATTATAGCACAAGATAGCGCCATGTAATTCACCCAGTGAATACTGATTTTAGTATTATAACATAATGTACTGTGTATAATATTATAAGTACCTAGGTCCTAGATGCATACGATCTTTCGGTACTGGCGGGCGCGCGGTTATTAATTTGACAATGTTCCGGAAGGTGGCGAAGCGATTTGATATTATATTCGGAAAGCCAGGAAAATTCTCTACGTGCTAAATATAAATCTAGAGTGCACACGGGTCTCGGTTGTACAGCAATAAGTGACTGAACGTCCAGGGTCCGCGCCGTTTTTAATTTTTTTGACAATGTTCCGGAAGGCGGCGACGCATTAAACCAATATATTCGGAAAGCCAAGAAAATTTCCTATCGAACGTTTATAATTTCATTTTGTACAAAGCTTTCGGGGACATAGTAATATGCGACCGACCAGCCCAGGGTACCAAGAGTTCACGGCCGCGGTACGACGATCTATTCGCGGTTTTTGATTTTTCCGACCGTGTTCCGGTCGGTGGCGCACTCTTAAACCTACATATTACGAAAGCCCGGAAAATTTTGAATACGATGAAAATTAATCTAGAGTGCACAGCTCTTTTGGGGACATAGTAATAACCGTGTTCCATCACACTAACAACTTTTAGTGAAGTTTCTGTAAGTATATTTAAAGAAAATGTACTGTGTAGAGTTAAGGCTTATAATGTTGTTTCAATTGTTGATTTTTGCTGCACCAAATTAGTAGATTATTATAGAAGGAAATTTCAAGAATTTTCAAATGATAGAAACCCCACAGCACGTAATTCTTTTGAAAAAATTATTAAACTTTGTGACTATGCTTCAAAAGATGAAATATATGTTGAAAATGAAGAGTATTATATCCCAAGTGAGGAAAATAAATAGCTCATGTATTGTGTTGAACCTACTATTGGTATTTGTTCATGTTAAGTTGGAATACATGGGGTATTTTGTAAACATCAAGGTATAGTTTACAAATATTTTAATAAAACTGGAGTTAACTTTCCTCCAGTAACCATAGAAGACAAATACTTAATAACAAAACTGGCATTAGTTGAAAAAGTACCAAATAAGACATTTTATGAGAGCTTATTACCTGCAGAAGTAATTCATACAGTCACCTATATCTCACGACATTCATCAAGATCCAAATAAAAAAAGTTCAACAGAAAGTATGCAGATTGAAAAAGAACACAATCCCAATTTAGAAAAACACAATTGTTTATCCATATTAGATGATGTTACTCAGAAATTGTCTAATAATATAATAAAGTATGGTGAATCAACTTATGAGAATTTGTTAAATTTTTGTAAATTTACTGCATAACATTAAAAATTGTGTAACTAATGCAAAATCACATTAATAAAAGTATATTATGTATAAATATTTTTATATTATTATTAACTTATAACTAATTCCACAAACCTATACTAAAGTATTACTACCATAGGTGTTTAGTTTCCTTTTGAGTTGGTTCTCATATTTAATTTTTATATTAGGTACCTATATAAATTAACAAATATAAGTAAAAATATTAAATATATTTATTATTATTAATCATTATATTTCCAACTAACTTTGTTTGTCATTATGTTAATAAAATTAATTAATGTAATACTACACTAGTAAAAGTATATTGAACTTATAAGTTAATTTACTTTAATTAAACTATAATACATAAATACAATATATCATAATTTGAATTTGAAATGTATACAATCATTACATCATTAATGTATAAACGGGCCGGGAGCGTATGACGATAATACGCGCACCCCGGACACCTATGAATGTTGCTCACCACTAACACTTAGGTCTAAAAAATATGTTATGGAGGACTAGCTGGGTGTGTAGTGGTGTAATGGTGTAGTGGTGAACAGCAGTGGTCGGGATCGCCGGACAAAAACTGTCGAGCTACGTAATGCGCGTAGTGTAATTATGTGTATTATCTGTGTTGTGTGTGTATATAGGTGTGTGTGTACTCTTAAATGCTAAAACGGATAGGTAACTCTAATAAAAATGGTAACTCAAATTGGTAATGGAAAATAAAATATAATAATAAAAATATGCGGCCTACTTGGCCCAACAATAAAATGTATACAGTATAATAAAAATAATAACTACAGCCCTTTTGGCCCAACAGGTAAAAATAGTTTGGCACAGCCTATAATAATAATACCAATATAATATTTAAAATAAAATAATAATACAAAATAACTCACAGATTGTCGGTGCTCGGCTGGCTAGCTGCTATCTAGGCTATAATAATTTCACACACACACGGACACAAAATAATTTAAATAATACACGCAAAATAAATAGTATAATAAAAATAATATAGATAGGTGGCGATTAGCGCTCACAACAAAAATGAATAATATAATATAAAATGTGGCGATTCGTGCCACACCAGGTATAACAAAAACTAGTGGCGATTTGCGCTCACACTGTAATAATATAATAATATAAAATTGGCGATTAGCGCACACAATACAATAAAGGTACAATAAAATAAAACGGTGGCGATTCGCGTCCACGGATAATAAAATATGAAATGTGGCGATTCGCGCCCACTAAATACAATTTATAAAATTTAACTCGGCGATTAGCGCACGACAAAAAACCGCGTTACTGCATAAACGCTGGAGAAAAGACTGAAAACAATAGTTATAATAATATTAATTTATTACGACTGGGCCGGCCTGAATCCTTATAATTTCGCCGGCCGCGTTAATATATCCCAGCAGATGCACGGCGGCGGCGTACGATAACGCGGTGTAATCTACATGTTATATAACTCACAAGACACATTCAAATAGGTACATACAAAAATAAATGGCCGTAGCCATTTTCCTCCAAAAACGAAATACCGTTTTCCTCCACTGTCCATTTTCCTCCAAAAAAAAAAAAAAATTTTTTTGACCATTTTCCTCCACTTTCCATTTTCCTCCAATAAATAAAATAATAAAATCGTCATTCTTTATCAGAATATTAAATTAAAAAAAAAAAATAACAAATCAAATATTTAAATTTTAAAGTATAATTGTAATATAATAATACACCGTACGCGCTGAACTTGGCAGGTGGCTAAAAAGAGAAATAATATAATAAAAAGTACTCACGTCAATAAAAATGCATCAATTAATAAATAAAATAATAATAAAAAATTAGTTAATAAAAAGGGATTGGTGATAACGCAACCAGACAATATGTAAAATATAAAATATAGTAAAAAGATAATGAATATAATAAAAAAGTATGCATGTCGATAAAAATGCATGAATCTATTAATAAAATAATAAATTAGTTAATAATATAATATGTAAAATAAAAGATATAAAATATAGTAAAATCACTGCAGTAAATAATATTACATTTTTTTATAATTATAAGACATCTCAGCAACAAATGAATACCTGTTGGAAGAAAATAAAAATTAGATATAATATGAATAATTATTTCACTTTTTGTAATTAGATACATACCTAGACATTTCTCCGTTTTGTAATTTGATAATTAACATGTATACTTCTCATTTTACAATAAATATTTGTTAACAAATAGGTACGCGCAAAATGTAATCTAGCCATACTCTATTTTTATAATAAAAACACTGACTAAAATATTGGAGGAAAATAGACATAATTTTAGTCAAAAATAATGTGGAGGAAAATGGAAACCAACCTTTTTTGTTTTTGGCGGAAAATGGACAGTGGAGGAAAACGGTATCTCGTTTTTGGAGGAAAATGGTCCCGCCCAAATAAATATTATGGTAACAGTTGATAGTGTGTGTGTGTGTGTCCAGCTGTCCGATATCGATAATTATTTTATATTATTTTATATTTATTAGAATTATGTTGCGGCGGCAACAATGTACATCATTCAAAATAATATAAAGTTAATATATATATTATAAAAAAAAAAATTATTATTACATTTATGTACTGTTTTCCTAGTTCAATATATGAATCAATATATTATATATTTTTAAAATAAATAATCAAACATAATATATCAAGTATAATTTATTAAATAGTAAATAATACATAGTACCTAGTATAAACTATATATAGTAATAAATCATAATTTAAATTTGAATTCGGCGCTAAATATTTCAGACTAATGAGAATGCCGTATTTCCCTATGGGTTTTATTTGATGTGCGGAATGTTAATATGCGTCCCGGGGGAGAGGGGACCGTCTATCTAAAACTGTGGTACTACGATACTTTATTTTACTGATCTTTTATTTTATGAGCCACCATAATTTGGTGGCTTCCAAAAATTGTCCAATGGCGAATTGGAAAGAGAGTAAGATTGATTGTAATATACTTTTTGATTGTAATATACTTACTCTCATATAATGACCACTTACTAAATCGTGGTTTGTTATATTGTCATGTGTTCTATTCTCTATGTAGATTAGTCTTTTTTTTTATTTTTTTTTCGTGAGTTTGGATTGTAAATATTATTGTTTTATGATGTCAAAATGTTTTATACATGTCTTGCTATTATATTCTAAAATTTATCACTCCGATTTGAAAAAGTATGCCATAGTAGAATAACTCAGAACCTTCATCTTATATTAGGTTGCCCATCTGAGCCATCTCGTGTATTTATTTATCATTATATGGTTAGTCAAAGATAATCGGTAGATAGCGTCTAGTTGTTCAAAAATAAATTATCTGATATTAATTTAATACGGATTAAACACAGATGGGTGTGACCATCATAATATCGCTGTTCGTCAAAAACGTATACTTATGTTTTTACCAGGGTGTATCAACACACCATGGTTTTACCCGTCCTTCGTAAATAGATAGGTACCTACTTATAGTATGGTCAGTGTGGCTTGACTCATTTATTCGTACTCGTGAATACGACACGTACGACATAGACTAAATGCAGTCTGAGTAGAACTCATTGGCAATATTTCTGAGGGTAGACGGTACGTTTTTCTATTATTCCCAATATAACGGTTATAATATCGTTTTAAAATAGCGAAGATCTAAATACGACACGGTGTAGTGTGAACCTGGCTTTACTTTATATGTACTACATAATATAATTATAATGAGGGAAATAAGTGGGCTGCTTATTGTTCTGTAGGGCTGGTGAAAAATGTATGTGGCACCCGATTCAAAATCCTGCGCACGCCTATGACGGTCCGCGATAGATTGATAATAATTTATAATTTATAAATATCTTGCGTATATTGTTAATATATGACTACACTACGTTGGTATATTATGCTTTTATAATTATTATAATTAATAAAACATATAAGTAATAAGCAGTGGCGTCATTTCAGTTTTCGGTAGAAGGGGCAAATTAAAAGTTAAAAAATTACTGACTCTATGATGATGGGTGGATAGAGGTGAGAGAGTGGTTAATTGACAAACATTAAATGTATGCCATTTATGCCAAAATTTGTGTCAAAAATCTAAAAAAAAAAAACATTAAAATATATTATATTTTAAGAGTCAACCAAATATTACAAACTTGAGATATAATTAGATAACAATGATAACAATTATATAATATACTCTAATTGACTGTTTCATCTAAACAATTTTTCTTTATAAATTGTAATTTATACGTTTACTGATATACTGATGTCTGATATTGCAGATTAATTATTAGCCCTGGGCCAAAAAAACTTGAAATACATTCCAATTCCAAAATTTCTTAAATCTTGCGACGATGGCATTATTTTCAATCGATTTATTCTATTTACTAGACATCTATATGAATACCAATTTTTATTAAGTATCCGATTACCGACCAATTTTAAATAACTGTTATATATTTTCCGTTATTACTAATGACAATTATATTACTGCCATGTTTGTTTGTTTATAAATTTCATTTGTATTGGCGTTGTTACGTTTTTTAGTTTACAATTTAGTCAGACACGTAGCTATACTAGCTACGTCGCACAGTGCAGTACCTATAATATAAACTATTAACGCGCGCAACATCAAATATCACAACGCGTGGATGTATTTAACATTTCACCTATTTAAGCTACAAAAATATATAAATATACATATTTGTTGTAAATTATGTCAGCAATATTTTTATGTAGAGGTATTTTTGTGATAAAATTAATATTTTTAAAAATAATTTAAAAACACTGAAAAATTGCACATAAAATCCAAGATGGCGGACACTTCCGGACTTCGGAGCGATTACGACTTTTTTTTGGTTAATCCACAACCAACAACCAAATTTTCTGCAAAGTTTCAAAACTTTCCGATTTAATTCCTAAAACCACCTTTTTTGAAGCTTAAATGACTGGACTACTAAATGGCTAAATAATTGTTATATTTTTCTTTTATTAATTACGAGGTTACCCCTATAACATTTCCGTTTATAATATACTATATAGTTATATAATATTTTCTGTGAATACGCAATATTTTGTCATGATAATTATTAATTAATATATTTAAAATTTCAGATTTTTTTTTTATAAAATTAATTTGTACAAAATTGAATTTAATTTAAATCTGTGGTTTAAGAAAAAAATTAACTTACCGTGCCAATAAAATTAATTAACTCGTTAGTTACTGAATAACTTGGGAAAAAATGTAACTCGTTAAGTTAGAAGTTACTTCTAAAAAAAAAGTAACTCGTTAATTAACATAGTTAAAAGTAACTTAACTTTTTAACTTAAATTTAACTTATTAACTCGTTAATGCCCAGCCTTGTGGATTAGGTGCCTATAGTTTTACAATTTGATTACATATTGAATATTAGTTTGGGACGTTTGGGTACATACTTAATATTATAATGATTAAAGAACATTTATTGAAGAAACAATCTGAAACTGGTCAACTTGACTATGAATTATTTATTATTTCAAAATTACCGATATTTCTTTAAGAAAGATCGAACTGAATTAAACTATAATACTATATCTATGGCATTAATTCAATGCATTTATTAGAAACTCTTTTTATTCATTATTATAATTTTCCAAGTCAATCCCTGTACGGCAGTACACAATAATATTATTTATGAGTTTATGACTATGGCCTGTGCCGCTGGTGTTTGGAAGAACTATTCAATGTAGTTAATGATAAACGCAAGACAATAATAGATATTCATTATTTTTTTGATGTTTTCTATTTATAATACGATCACTACGATCATAAACCAAACATAGCATAATAATACAAGTATAGACAACCAATAAATACTAAATGTATAAATAAATAAACCAAATTAAATGTACAACCATATTATTTTTTTAATCTATATATTATTAGGTGTATAATTTTATTTCATTGCAAGTGCAATTTGAGTTGAAATGGCCGACTCATGTTGTCGGTTTTAAATTTCCGACTTATTATTTAGTTCCGTTGACGTTTTGGTAGATATCTTAAAAAAATGTTGTGTACGCAATCATAATTAAAATATTTCCAACACTATATTATGTCGTGTGTATGTTATAACTATCTTTAATTATTTATTAAATTAGTTAAAATTGAACATGCCTAACAAGTATGGTTAGCAAAAATTCTACATTCGTAAAAAAAAAATGTTGTGGCGCCCCAATTTAACGTTGACCAATTGGCGCCCTAGGCTGTAGCCTACTAAGCCTATTGGTTAATCAGGCCCTGGGTAAAATCATTCATCATTGTATACGAAAAACGATTCTGGACGGAGATGATTTGTCAGTCTAGGATAAATTATACTTAAATATTGCCAGACATTCTAATTTGAAACAAACATTTTATTTTTCAATTAAGACGCATTTGCAAAAGGCATGGTTAATCAATTTTGACTTTAACTTTAGATATAAATACAAACAATTTTATGAATTTTGAACTACAAAATAATTTGCAAATATTCATGATTTTGACGAATTTTTGTCAAAATTTGAACTTCAAATGCTAATAAAAAAAAATTGTGCCTATGTATTCTTATAATTTTTTAATAACTATAAGAATAACATATGAGGAACTTTGTATACAATTTTCAAGTATTTTGATTGGGTCAAAAATGTGATTTAATTGTTCTGTATAATATGTTGATCCATTAATATATAATAATATTTTTTACACACTAAAAAAAAACAAAAAAAAACTATATTGTTAAGTCAGATTATGGTACACTTATTTTAAAATTATTAAAAAAAATTATCTTTTTTTTATCTCTTTATCTAGATGAATATGAGTTTAGTCATCTTTCATCTCTATTTAAATACTTTTGAGTTGCATCATCTTTATCTTTATCTAGATAAAAAAATACTTATTTAATCCGAACACTGTATATAACCTATTATAAGGCCATGATATAATTATTAATTTACAAGTAATAAGCGACGGCCGGAAATCGGTAAAATAATTTAAAAACAGCTAGCAAATTAAATTAAACCACGTTTATACGGGTCATGAACTCGGGAATTTGTCAAAATTGAGTGCGAATGTTCGCCGCTAGGATACGTCATACTCGTCTGAGGCAAAGCGCTAAAAATGTATTTTGCCGCGTAGCCGTTGAAAATGTTGAAATAGAGCCGATAGCCGCCACCCGGTGACCGTGTCATTCTGTATTTTGCGATCACGCGGAACGGTCGTCAATATTAAAAGTTTTAATTTTAAAATTTTAAAATTTTAAAATTTTAAAATTTAATTTAAAACACAATATAAATGTAAGTACAATATTGATGACTACCTCTAATATTTTATATATTTTATATTTTACTTATCTTTATTCCCAAGTTCAATTTTAAATACATTTAATGATTGTATTACATAATAATCAATTATTATTTTTGAATAATATGCAGGGCCACATTTAGCTCACGTTCACATTCTTCTTGTTAAAAGAAACTAAATACTTAACCGTAAAAACTAATCACTGTAAATACTTGAAATTTTCACCAAATATTTATGTTAGTGTTATCTATATACAGTTAAATTTTCAAAAATTTTTGACTTTTTTTGAGTTATTTATAGACCACTGAAATTTTCAGTTTTTATGCGAATTTTTTTTTAAAGTGTCGGTAAAAAAATCCAACACTTAGTTTTCCATAAGTTTTGCTTCAAAAAGCTATAGAGAAAATTTTAAGCGTCATTATAGGAAAAATGTTTTGAACGTTTGAGTTTTAAATTTTTATGAAATCGCGTAACGATAACGATTTATCCTCAAACATATTATCTATGATTATATAAGGTATTATGTATTATGAAAGTGCATACCATAGCGTCCTCTTAATTCTGTACAATTTAAAAGTAACAGTTAATTTTCCTTGGTTAGTATAAATTCAAATTTATTACATTAATTGGTAAATAGGATAACTAAGTATTTAACTTTCAGCGTACCTATTGTGGTTGAATATACAACTAATATTGATAGTGTTGTAAATATTGTTAAATTTATTTTTGAAATTGAAATTATTCATCGTAATATTTATATTCCAAAATAACAACATTAATTTGATATAAATAACTAACTTATTGTAGTATAGTGCATAAATATTGAAATATTTTGTCTCATTTATTATATAAACTTTATGCCTATAATTTAACTTATGTTTAGATGCCAACATACATATATGACTATGGTGGTGGAGGCGGCGGTGGTCGTGGTGGTGGAGGCGGCGGTCGTGGTGGTGGCGGCGATGGCCGTGGTGGCGGTAAAGCCCCTAACAGAAATAGTAAGTATATATTATCATATGATACCAACTAATTGGTTTTCTATAGTCTAGTTCTATCTACGGACAATTTATATTCATGTGCACAATTTGAGACTTCAGATTTAACTTGTTATTTTATGAAAGATCAATCTAGACAACCTAAAGACAAGATTTACTACAAATATTTTAATACAATACGAACATTAAAGACAAGTGGGTTGATAACTAAAAAGACCAATGACAGACAAATGTTCAAATCCTCAAATATTAAACTTTTTAGTCGGTGGGATAGTAATAATTATGGTAAGTTTATTAAACCAAATTACTAATTTTTAATTTTTTTAGTTACCTATTTATAATAAAATGTATTACTAATTTATTACAGAACCAGAAGAAGATATAAATTTAGTTTTAAACCAAATTAGACATGATAACTACAGTTTACCAGAACTAGAACGTCATTGGAGTGCAACAGTTAATTATAGATTAAATACAATTAAAAATGCCACGTCAACTCAAGAAATATTTAAAGAATGGCCAAGCTATATGATACCAATGGGATATAAATTAGTATGTAAAAATATATTTAATATTGGATTACATTTATATTATATTATGGTACTTTACCAATAATAGTTAATAAATTTAAACAAATCATTACTATTATTATTATATGACATTAAAATGAATTATGTAATAATATAAGTAACCTATTTAGTATATTTTGGTTAATACTTTTATTAATTAGATATATTATTTCTTGATATATATATATTAATATTTAGGTACTAAATTGACTCAATTATCAACTGATTTAACCTAACATCATTTAATAAAGTATAAATCATACACTAGGTATCTTTCATCTTTCCTGATTATTTTTAGATTGATATTGACTTTAAAGCATTATATCCAAATTGTTTTAATGTTCTTGGAAATTATGAATTAAAATTGGAAAAGATATTTGGTGCTCTGATGACCAAAATCAAGGATTACAATTCTCGGAACATTTTAAAAAGTCTTACAGATATTGAAAACCCAAATGAAAGTAAATCATTAATTTATTATTATATACATTTTATGAATAAAATTATCTTCAATAACAAATTTTTTTCAGATGTTAAACAAGCTGTTACATTTTACTTATTCCACTCTATGTTTGTTCCTACATTGAAGAAAGTTACAATCGACGACAGAGGAAAAAAAAAATAGTAACATTTTCAATAAAAGATTCATTCATGGTATTTTGCAGCACAGTAACAATGGTCGAAGAGTATATAACTAATCGTAATCAACTTAAATTGCCGATTCAGCCCTTTATTATAATTTTTGGTATCCCATTAGAACCAAAAGAAATAATTGTTTTTTTTTGATTCAATTAAATTTAAAGTTTTTACTGTCATAAGAGCAATAGATCCATGCTTTAAAATATTTCAACTATTTAATTTGGAATATCCAATTCAATCAGGTGCAGTTTGGCATTTTTTTCAAAAATACTTGTACTCAATTAAAACAAAATTTGATAAATCTTACCCTAATTTAAACCAAATAATTTATGACTTAGAAAATAGTGTAGTACATTTAAACAAACTAGGTTTTTTCAACCTGGAAATTTCACGAGACGCTATGCCATAATACGTATTACGTATCTTCTCGTTTACATTTTCGACAAGACAAGTGTGAGTGAGAGTGACTATAATGATTTTATCAGATTATTATTTATTAGATCATGTTATATTGTACCCATACAGCCATACGGACTATAAGCTGTGGCTGTACCTATATTTAGTGTCTGTTTTCCAAACTTCGAAATATATATCTAAAATACATCATTATTGTCTTCATCGTCGTCAACGTTGTTCGGTTTTCGACTTTTCGTGTTATAGTGAAGTGCAGTTTATAAATGTATTAAAATTTAATAATATGGAAATAACGAGTTCAAACAAAGGTGGTTTAAAAGCCTTATTTAGTAGACATATGTATACTATTAAATATAAAGGTATTAAAAAAATATCATGGCGCTGTGTAAAATCAAATGTATTAATGTCCAGGGATTTTACAATCTGAATTGGATTATTCTGAACCGCACGTAATAAAAACACTTTAATGACATGTACCAAAAATACAGAGAAAATTAATGTAACAAAATATGTGAATGAAATGATTCAACTTGCTGTGCATAGTGAAAAAAAGCCGGGACAAATAATTCCGAAGTGGTAGCAAAAGCTCTGATGCCAGCTGAAGACACTGTAAAAAGAAGATTAAGAAGACAAAAACCTAAAACTAATCCAATAAATCCTAATTGTCTCAGTGAGTTAGTTATAGAGGATGAATGGTGTTATTTGGGTGACAAGTCAACACGCTTTTTGTTGCACGATAACGGGACTGACAAAACTGAACGGATAATTATTTTTGCAACAGATAATGGTTTGAAATATTTAACTGAAGCTTCGACCTGGTAAATGGATGGAAATTTTTCAATTGGCTCCAGTAATATTTCATCAATTGTATGTCATTCGCTAGTATAATTTAAATAAATGGTTAAGTGATAATAACATGTTCCATCAAGTTCAACAATTTACTATAAACGAAGAAATTAACTTGGTATCTGTTTCTGGTGAAACAGTTTATAATGATAATAATATTAAAGGGATCATTTTACCTTTACAATTTCAATTTAAAGCTTTTTTTGAAAGTGATGATAATTTAAATAAAACTTTAACACATTATTCAGATTTAATGAATGTCAAAGATGCATCAATAAAAAATTGTGTGCAAGGTAGCTTATGGAAAAAAAAAATTTCCCAGTACCAAAACAAGATAGTAGTGCCATATTTCATGTATATTGATGATTTTGAATTGAATAACCCTTTAGGTTCTCATGCATCATTTCATTCCCTTTCTGCAATTTATTATAGTTTTCCTTTAAGCGATCAATCAAAACTTTCTAATATACACTTAGCAGCATTAATAAAAACAGTTGATATGAAAGATTTTGGTAATGATTTATGCCTTAAAACATTAATACAAGAGTTAAATATTTTAGAAACAAATGGTATTTATATTAATACAAAAGATGGCTTCAAAGAAGTACATTTTATTTTAGGTTTATTTCTTGGAGACAATTTAACTTTAAATAGTGTTAGTGAATTTAGTAAATCTTTTTCAGCAAATTTCTTTTGTAGATTTTGTAAAGTAAAAAAATCTAAAACTCACAAATTATGCGAGGAAGATAGTACATTACTTCGTAACCATACAAACTATTTAGAAGATATGGATAGAAATGATTTTAAAGAAACAGGAATTTATAAAAAACTATAGCATAGATATAATGCATGACATTTTTGAGGGGATTTGCCATTACAATATGTGTCATATTATAAACTATTATATAGGAGTAGTAAACTTTTTTACATTCAATGTTCTAAATTTTAGAAAGCAACATTTTAATTATGGCTCCATTGAATTTGGTAATATTTCTCCACCTATTAAAATGTCTCACCTTAAAAAGCTTCATTTAAAAATGTCAGCTCGAGAGATGATGACTTTTGTGTATTATTTTAGTTTAATGGTAGGAACCTTAGTACCTAAAGACGATGAAGTATGGAAATTTTTTTTTAATTTTTTTGGAAATAATAGAAATATTACTCTCTGGTCAGTTTACACAAAGTTTAGTTTTTCATTTAAAAAAGTTAATTAAGCAACATAACTCAGACTATATTATATTATTTCAGGACACTTTGAAACCTAAACACTACCTTTTAATTCATTATCCTATGATAATTTTAAAGTCTAGTGCTCCTAAGTATTTTTGGTGCTTTAGATATGAAGCTAAACATAAGGAAATGAAAATATATGCACATGCAGTAACTTCTAGAAAACATATTTCCCTAACATTGGCTAAAAAATTTCAGTATAAAATTATAAGCAATATATTATTAAATTCCTTTAGTAAAAATTGAGTATGAAGTTAAATCAAAACATAAAATCAATAGTAGTAATAATGAATTAATTCAAAGAAATTTAGGTTTGTCATTAGATGAATTTAATTGTTACTCCCAAGTTAAATTAAAAGGCACAACTTACAAAATAGGTTATTTATTATCCAAGTTTGTGGATGAACTTTATTTATTTGAAATTTTAGATATTTTGTTAATTAAAAAAAACTATAGCATTAAATTTATTGTCAGTCAGATTCAAGTACATAGCTTCAATTCTCATTTAAGAGCATATCAGATTGATAAAAATGATATTAATATTAAAAATGTTTTGAGTCCAGAGGACTGTAGTGGACCACCAATTAATATAAATATAATGCATAATAACAATTCAATGATTCGATTAAAAGAATATTATTAATCTATAATTTAATTATGTTTATTAATAAATCATTTTGTTAATATTAAAAAATATATATATTACATTCTTATTGATAATACCGTATAGTTGAATAGTATATGTAACTAATTATTCTTATATATTTTTTTCTACAAAATAAGTGTCTACTGTATAATTTTAAAATTCATACTTAAAACTAACTATTGTATAAATATTTAATATTAATAGCTAAATTACATTTGTACCAATATAAGTTATAGAAATTATTCAAAAATGGATAGCATCAGTTTTAATTTAATAAAAGCGGGCAAGTGGGTACCGTTCTGCTGTACATTAGGGGGTGGGGTTGACCTCGGACTAGGGTAGGTTAAATTTGAATGCAATGATAGGTATCATTGTATACGAAAAACGATTCTGAACGAAGATGATTTGTCAGCCTAGGATATAATTTCCAGTTGTTGGTGAAAAGGTGGTTTATGTTTTAATGGCCTGAATACACCAAAATTTAAGTTCTTTTATAATTATTGTAAGCTAAACTTATGAAAAATCTTGTATTTAATTTTCAACTCTTAGCTACCTATACAAACATTTTTATGAATTATACCTACAAAATAATTTGCAAATATTCATAATTTTACGAATTTTCGTCAAAATTTGAACTTCAAATGCTAATAAAAAAAAATTGTGCCTATGTATTCTTATAATTTTTTAATCACTATAAGAATAACATTTGAGGAACTTTGTATACAATTTTCAAGTATTTTGATAGGGCCAAGAAAATTTTATCGGCACTTCAAAAAAAAATTTTCAGTTGTCTATAAATAGCTCAAAAAAACTCAAAATATTTTGAAAATTAAATCATGTAAAGAAAACGCCAATCTAAATAACTGGTAAAATTTTCAAGTATCTACGACTTATACTTTTTGAATAATAACAAATATTTAAAATTGTTTGGGATAAATCGTTGTCGTTACGCTATTTCGTAAAAATTTAAAATTCAAACGCACATAAAATTTTTCCTATAATGATGTTATGAGTATTCTCTAAAGCTACTTGAAGGAAAACTTATGGAAAACTTAGTGTTATAATTTTAATCCTTAGTTATCAACACAAAAAATTTTATGATTTTTCGACAGATTTCGTAAAAATTTGAACTATAAACGCTTATAAAAAAAAATTGTGACTAACGATTTTTAATTTTTTTTAGCTACAATAAAAACAACTCATAAGGAACCTTGTATTAAATTTTCAAAACTTTTTGGTCATCCAAAAATTTTTTATCGACACTTAAAAAAAAATTTCTCAAAAAAATCGAAATATTCAGTGGTCTATAAATAACTCAAAAAAAGTCAAAATTTTTTGAAAATTTAACTATATACAGATACCACTAACATTAACATTTGGTGAAAATTTCAAGTATTTTCAGTGATTAGTTTTTGAATAACAACCATAAAAAAAATCGATTTGGTCGAAAACTGGTTTTGCGTAAAAATTGCCGTTTTTCCGTCATTTTTTTTTTGTTTTTCTCGATTTTTTTGAAAACTGTTGGAAAATGTTAACTTTTTACCTCTATAATGCACCAAGGTTATTCACTTTTACATCGGAAACCACCCCCATAGTTTGAAATTGGAGCATTATTGTGACGCCGTGTGGCCAATACACGGCCGTCGCCATCGTGACCACCTCTGGCACGACGACCGTCGTTGCCTGCCTCCCCGCCGATGTCGTACAGGACGGACCGGCGTTTGTTACGGCAGTAAAAGTAGCCATCCATGTATATTGTATATTGTATTTATATTATATTATTGTGTTCTCGACCCACGTGAATCTGTTACTGATATACTTACAGATAAAATATAATTTTAAAATTTTATTTTTTTTTTTTTTCAGTTAAAAAGGATATTCGGTTAGGATTTCGCAGGACCATGATTGATGATCACGATTCCACGTGCTATTGTTTAATTCATATTTCATAAAATAATTCATAAACTATTTATGATAAACGTTTTCTTCACCGTTATTTTTTTTATTTTTAAAATTGATTATGTTTTAAAAACATTCCTATTTACGAGGGTTTTTTTTTATAATTTTTTTGTGTAAGTATTATTTAGTCATGTTCATAAAATACTTAAGTTTCTATAAAAATTCATTTGTACCTGACTTGTTTCAATTATATCGAAATATTGTTTTTATAAAATTTATTTAAATTATATCAAAATATTGTCTCTATTTGTTTATTTGTTGTAGTAAAATTTATTTAAATCATACTTATTGTATTGCATATGTTTTTGAAAAATACATCCACAATATAATGTACATTTAAATATACGATATTTTTTATTTAATACACTCAACTTACCTATCTACAAATTTTTTTTTAAGTGTATATAACACTATAGTGTTTTTTTTAATAAGCGGCTTACGGGCGCCGCCAACAAACGTATAAATTGTACCAAGCCTTGTACATTTTAAAATTTTAATATAAGTCTTACACACGCTGGACGCGATCTGGTGTCCTGGTCGCATTTAATAAGAATATTGTGTTGGTATATTATTGGTATAATATTATATAATATAGTTTTCAGAAAAAAAAATAGAAATTCTCAATAAACTTATATTGGTATTATGTTCTGAAATCGTATAGGCGCACAGTTAAATTACGGATCCGATAAACTCGTGTAGGTACATGCATATTGTTATATATTATGTGTGTGTGAGGTTATTATATTGTGAAGGGCATTTCCGGCTACAGTGTATATATATATATATATATAAATATATATATATATATATATATATATAAATATATATATATACAATGTCGCAAGTAAGTATACAATGTAAAAAATTTATTATGGTGGTTGATTTATATATGTCTTATTCTATTTTACAATATCACTTACGCCTGTGCATCGGCCAAAACGTAGGTATTTATATTATGCATAATATTTTTGACTCGTATAATATACCTATCTATAGGTACATATTAAGTGTATTGAGATTTTTATGGCCTTCGAAATTTCGTTTTTCGTTTTAAATCGAAATATGGTCTGTTATATTTATTGCATGCGACGTTAGTAGCGTATAATATATATATATATGAAGCACAATAAGATTAGGAGCTAATAGCTTATAGTTTATACTGAAATAAGCCATAAACCTATAATGTATTCATTATTATAACTTTATCATGATTTACAACAATTTCAACGCATATCATTTATCGATATTAAATTCTAACGTTATTATCATATTCACTAGTTAATACCAGAGATATTATATAAGAATATATATATTTATAATATATTCTTATATTACCTATGTTTAATAGGTTATTATACGATACTTATAGTGATAAATGATTAGTAATCACGAACGTCGAACATATTGTGCTTATCTGTTGATTTGATTACACTTCTTCATAATTTTTATATAACGGTTTAACCGTTTTAGAGTTTAACCAGTTTTAATATTAAAACTTAAAAGTTAAGCTAATTTCATATACGTATCTAATTTTTTCAATAAAGGTAATATATTTAGGTCATCGTAGTTAGTGAGTTTAATTTTTTTTCAACTGGTTGTTATTGTCTGGAATCGCTTGCATTCGTTTTAAACTGAAATCAGCAAATGTAATGTCGATAATTTGGTACATTTATCTATTTATACTCAAAAGGTACTTAATATTATATTTAAATTAAAACTGTTAAGGATATTATGATCAATTTTTTTCAATCAGTTTGAGAAAAAGTTTATCGGAATGTATGGTAACTAATAAGAATAAAGAAAAATGTTTAATTACTTTTAAAGTTATTGTACATTTGTACCTTTCTAAGACTTAAAATTTGAAATTGACTTTTTCATCACAGTTCAGTATGTAATCTTCATTTATTTAATTTTTACCAAGCCTATTAATTTAAATTATAATTGTTATAGGGTACGATCTATTTTCTTCAATTATCTTAAAACAAGAGTATATTGAAGTAGGTATAGGTAATAAGTAGTTATGTTAAATATTAAGTTAGAATAAAGCAAAATGTTTATTAGTCTAAAATTCATTGTACATTTTGTATTTATTATTTTTATTTTAATGTAAAGTAGTAAAATTCAGCAAATTTCAGCACCTAAAAATTTAGATTTGCCAATATATTTAACATTATTTATGTATGGTCCGCTAGCAATATTTGATAAGAGAATTCAAGGGTTCCCAAAATCTATTGCTAACGTTAAATTGTGTGTTTATTGCCTACCTACCAAATATATTTTGCTGTTCGATTTATCAGCTATTTAGTACTTTTCTGATCTACGAAAAAATCTATTGCTACTGTTCAATTTCTTTATTTATTACTTATTCAACCTTTAAAAAATCAACAATAACAATAAAACAAAGTGTTCGAACGCGGTTGACTTCCCGCCGAATAGTCTACATCGCCAAAGGCTTTCAAAGTCGCGCGATCGGCCCGGAATGTCCGCCACAAGTCATCCCCCTCTACGGTGTATATTTGCCGGGCGTTGTTCACGATGACTCTCGTTCGTCTAGTCATGATAGGCCATAGCCGTTTTTTGTCTTTCGCCATCGCCAACCGTCGAACCTAGCGTGTTTATGTGTTCACCCATTTGTAGTTTTTTGGTGACTTCGTGGTCAACTCACCCGTGATTTGGACGTTCATATACTATATGTATACCATGAAGTGTAGTGACAATATTGTCGTAACTCCTAAGTTAGTTGGGGTCTGACGAGTTCACTACACTCCGGCTTTATTCGAGCGACTGTTGAATACTTAAATGCTACATCTATATGACTATTTATCAATATATTAACACTTTAAAAGCTGTTGCCTTTCCAACTTGGATTCCACTTGGTATCGCAGCGTAGCAGCACAGGTTTCATTTTTTTTTTTATTATTTTTGTAGATATAATATATTGTATTGTATGTAAAAAGAATCGAAAGTTTTGATTCTTTTAATTATTATTATTGTTATTTCGCGTACACACCCGCATTATTATTATTATTTTATAATATATACTTGGTTTTTGTAAATATTATATGCCTGGAGCTCGGCATCCGGTATATTAATTATAATTATATTATGTACTTAATTTTTTACACCGTGGGTGACCCTCCTCCCATCCATCTCACTAAGCAAGTCGTTGCCGCTAACCCCGATATTAAAAGTAGAAGCGCACGGCGCACATAAAGTGTTTACATACTAACGAGTTATTATATTTTATTATATTTCATTGACAGTTGACACTACTAGTCTTTTTTCTGGTAAGCGTATTTATATCGTAGGTACAGTACAATTAGATTCTTAATAAATTAAAATTAAATAATTAATAAAAAATAAATTGAGTTTTAACCTTTTAATAAAGGTTTCTTTTTTAATAATGTTTTTTTTTTCAAATTTCCATACTGGCGGGTAAAATACATTAATTTTGAATGAGATTTTAAATAAAACTCGGTTTAAATCTATGCTGTGGCTACACCATTCAAAAGTTGTTTAATTAGTGTATTTTGATAACGAAGTTGCTGCATTCCACCACAGGGACAGGACACAGATTAAATAAAACGTTTTATTTAATGTGTGATTCCACGGTAGTTTAAGTCGCATCTAATTCTGTGTTTAAAAATTTAATTTTAAATCATAATTATTGATAATATAATATACATTTTACTATTTTTACAGCCAAATTGTTATAAATTTGTTTTTTACTAAATATTAGGCGTGATCCTAACTATCGAACTTCAATTAAGAAAACACTAGAATTGTAATAAGAAGCACACTAAAGGTAACTTTAAAATCGTGATTTTTATCGGTTAACTAGGTAATTGATATTTTATTTAAAGGATTGTTCGAGGAATATTAATGTTTTTACTAATTGACCAAAAGTTATATAATTCTGCAAGTTCAAAATATATGATATGGAAGAGGGAATATTTGAAAAATCTTTTGATTTTAATGTATATTAATAAGGACATAAGGTATGTAAGTCTAATTGTTATATGATACCTATTAATAAATATTTATTAAATTTATTATGTATTTTAAAAAATCTATATTCTTTAGCAGTTGTCAGTGTACTGTTTGTTTTCTCTCTGGCCCACTCGCAACATGTACAAAACATATTTATGCAGAATCATTTTTTTTTTTTTTATCTTTTTGATTAATCTTATGGTAAATTCGCCCATTACAAAAATGATAGCGAATCATATTTTTGAAGTTATGACCTATTAATTTTTCATTAATTTTTATTTTTTTGAAAGTCGAATACAGAATCAAATAATACTAGATTACAAAACCTATTTGTCAAACCCTCAAAAATATTTTACTCTACTCCTAAAATTATTCTCATGCACTAGTATATTTTGACAGATTTCCACACCACCTTAGCATTGTATTCAACAAAACTGGAGGTACTGCATTTTGGCGCGTTTTTATTTATAGTGGTTTCCCAACATAGGCCTACTCCACTCATTATCTTTGTAATTGACATATACTACTTATATGAATATTATATTAACCCTTTTAATTCACTCATTAATACTTACCTTGTAATTTTTTTTTATAAGACATTCACAAAACACATTCAAAATTATCATCATAATCTAATGTCTGTTCTACACATGACAAGCATTGAAGTATTATCCATCTGTTACACGTATCGCATTGAACCCAATCAATGTTGTTCTTTTTTATCTCTTTGTGTTGTTTGTCCGTACGCCCACAATACAAACAAATATCTCTCATGATATCAGATTTTTCCAACAAAAGATCTTTTAACACCTCTCTATATACCATTGGGCTGAAATCTTTATTGAATTTAACGTTATTCTTTTTAGCTTTTTTACAATTACCTTTCTTGAACATCACATGGCAAATATCACTTATCGCTTCATGAGATACACTTATGCTGCCAAATTCCAATGTTGGATATTTTTGTTGAATGAAAAGGGCTACTTTTTCCACTTTTTTACCACACTCATTTTGAAATTAAATTAATAATACTATTATAGTAGGAGCCTTCCTCAACTATTATCAATAATAAATCAAACCTTAAATTATAACTACAATATTATACTATTATAGTAGGAGCCTTCCTCGACTACTATCAATAATAAATCAAAACCTTAAATTATAACTATAATACTATACTATTATAGTAGGAGCCTTCTTCGACAACTATAATAGTAAACCAAAACCTGAAGTCCCGAAGTCCCCTCTCAAAAAAATCTCGTCTATGGCATTATTTGAATACACAGGGGATGATATATTTTCAAATAATCAATCGATTATTTTCTTTCGATTTTTCTCTTCATCAATTGGTCGTTTATAATTCGATGTCTGTAGCTGTTATTCCTTAGATTTTAATCTTTAATCGAAGTCAAACCTGTGCGCACGCGTCGCCGTTTTATCAGCTCCTGATCATCACTGAAAGTACCAAGTATAAACGAATGATTTGTGTTTATTGTATAAATTATTACATTTATTTATTTTGTTTTATAATTTGGACTTAAAAATTATAGTAAAATATAGAAATCAAAGACAATATACAGTTTCTTTTTTTTTACGCTTAGTTTGGCTAGATGTAGCTCGCTAAACTGCACCTGGACTAGGTTATGGTCGCATTTGAAATAATGGTCTTGAGACTGTAGTGTCCACCCCTGACTTAGCTTCAACTGTTAGGTCAACGCTTCAAGAATCCATATAAGTAAATAAATAGTTGATAAAACGCAAGTATCATGTGAGGTCAATTCATCAAAACTATACTGACTTAGCACCATGTGTAATTTTTGAAATAAATAATTACTATTCATTTTTAAATTAACAAAATTTATTTCTGTTGCAATCAAAATTTGCGAGCTTAATTAAATTTATGTTAATATACAATAATTATTATTTTACTTACACTTAGTTTGGCTAGACGAAGCACTAAACATAACTGCACCTTGGACTAGGGGATATAAGGTCACATTACTGTTAGTACTGTTAGCCCATCTATTAAATAACATCTAAGAGCATTATACAAAATGATTAGAAATTATATGTTCTTTCTAGTGGTAGTACTGTTTAAACCCATGGTGATTGTTATCATAATGATATTATACATTTTCTAACAGTTATTTGAGATTACTAACACTCACAACACAAATGAATTTTTGAACACGACTTTTGGTAAATTCACTTACGTTATTGAATTTAAAAAAAATACTGTACGATAGGCAATTACCTAATAAACATAAATATTATACATTTCAAACAATTGTTAAAGTTTTTGTACTCTAAAAAGTAGTGTAAATATGATGACTCCTAAAATTATCATTGGGCAGTAATGTGCTAATAATAATATAACACTATTACTCCATCAATGCCTAATGATAATTTTAGTCATCATGTAAATTTATTTTGTTGTTTAATTTGTTATTATATATTTTTACTTAGTTTATTTAAAAAATTACCATTTAAATTAAAAGACGAAGAGATTGCTGATATTTTAAGTGGTGATACTTCAGATATTGAAGAACTTTATGAAAATGATATTAATTTAGATAATTTGGATGAATTATTGATGAATGTAAATGATGTTTATGAAGTTAGTTTTTATTTAATTTAATTTTTGAGAATTATTTATTTTTTGATGTAATTATTTATTAAAAGTTTATGTTAGGACATAAATGATGTAAATAATGTGACAGAAATTGATGATATTGATGAAATTGTACCTGCTAACAATGTTGAAACAGAAAATTTACAAGAAATAATTCATGAAGTTGCCAATGGTAACAAGACAATAATTACTGAACCAAATTGGATTTCTGAACAATGGAAGGAACCAGAAACTGATTGGCAAGGTAAATTACCTGATCCACCTGATGAGTTATTATCTCCTCTACAATATTTTAAAATATTTATTGACGATGACATAATAAACAATTTTGTTCAACAAACTAATATTTATTCTACTGAAAAAAGTGGGAAGTGCATTGCTGTCTCTGTTTTAGAAATGGAACAATTTTTAGGTATTAATATGTATATGGGTATAGTAACAATGCCTCATTATCAAATGTTTTGGCAAAACAATAGTCGTTATCCTTTGATTGCAGACAATATGTCCAGAAATCGGTTTGATAACCTCCGTTATTATTTTCATATAAATGACAATGCAAAAATGCTTCCTAGAACTCATGCTGATCACGATAAACTTTTTAAAGTACGTCCCTTTATAACTGCTGTTAAAAATAATATGAGAAAAATTAATTTTGAAGAATTTTCATCAGTTGATGAGATAATAATACCATTTAAAGGACGTACATTTATGAAGCAGTACAACAAAAATAAACCCCACAAGTGGGGGATTAAAATGTTTGCCATAGCTTGTAGAATAAAATTTAGTGGTGTTTTAGGTATAGGTACTGTTTGTAGTAATCGATTGGCAAATTGTAAAATGAACTCTGATACCATTATGCATAAACAAGGACGTGGTGTTTTTGATTCAAAAGTTGACACAGTAAATAATATTGTAGTCACAAAATGATATGATAACAAATTTGTACATATCATATCTATATATAAAGGTTCTTATCCTACAGATATTGTAAAAAGGTGGTCTGTTGGAGCAAAAAGTAAAATTGATGTAGTGAGACCAGCATCAGTTCTAGAATATAATTCGTTCATGGGTGGAATTGATCTCCATGATATGTTTGTTGAATTGTACCGAATTGACATAAGGCCATAAGGGTAAAAAGATTTTATTTAAGAATTGTTTATCATGTTATTGATATGTGCACTGTTAATGCATGGCTATTGTATATTTGTATCGCAGACATTGCAAGCAAATTAATATTAAAAAAACTTTAAGCTTACTTCAATTTAAAACTGATTTAACTCACGCATTACTTTTATCTGGTAATAAAACACCAAAAATAGGGTTAAAGTTTCCTAATGTCATACGATTTTAAAAATATGCTGATTATTTAGTGGACACATATACCAGTGAACAAGCTAAATTTCCACTAATAATTTGGGCTGCAAACATCACGTCACTAGCTCTCACTACTAAAGTTTGCGAATCATATCATTCTCGTTTCAATTCTAAGTTCTATCATCCACATAAAATATATGAAGACTATAAACAAAACAAAATCGACAGAAAAACCTTAGTATCATCGTTAAGCCTTAAATAAAAAGAAAAAAGGTAATATTACAAAAATAGCACTTGCTAAACGACAATTTAGATATTTAATATTACAATGTATACCTTTACAGTATATATTTATAAGTGTTCCATAAATAATGATCACTAATGTAACATTATTATTTAATATTAATAAATTTATATTATAAATATATAATTTATATAACAACGTGTCTGAAGGGTTTAATAAAAAATTTAAAAATATTGTTAGAATTAAACACCCAAATATCTACATTTTTATCGAGTCCTAACAGATGTGCAATGCATCTGCAGTGACTGCATTTGTAAAAAAAAAATTAAATTATAAATATGCCACAAGCAAATCATTACGAAGATAAAATAAAACAAAATCGCATTGAATTTAAATGTAATAATGATAATGATATTTTATACTTTTTGAAAAGAATAAGTGATCAAATATAAATAATTGTGTAAATGTTTATTTATATTGTAAATGTGATTGTGATTTTGACTGGTAATCTTATATTCTTGAAAAATAATAGTGATTTTAATGTAATAAAAATTATAATATTTGTACAAATGTGACATAAATAAAGTTAGAAAAAGTTTGTTAACTTTTTACTTTACGTACTTATATTATTTTTTAGAGATAATTAATTTAGAACGTAATAACCTAACTCAACCAGGGGCTTAACGTCCTATGGGTAAGTATAAATAAATCTGTACCTATAACTCCCGAGGGCATTAGTATCCTGTAAGTGAAACAATAAATAATGATAACAAAATTATAGACTTTCAACAAGCAGTACCCAGTACATCTGATGGAATGGTATTTAAATATTTACCAAAGTCGCCTGTGTTTCATGTTCATCAATTGATGGTTTTGCCCTTATGTGTTGCATGTTTCATGTTTATATGAATATTTAAATTAATTGCTTACCTAGGGAACTAGGTTAGTGATAGTTATTTTTTTGTTGACACAACAATACTTATGTTTGTTTAAAATAGATTGTGTTATTTAAGCTTTTATTATAAAATACTTATAAGTTTTCTTATAATAAAAAAATGTATGTTCATGGTAAAAAAAATCAAGGTTTGATATTGCCCAATGTTAACATTCATTTTGTATCTTTCGTTCATTTTTGATCTAGTAATTATTAAATAAAATCAAAGTATGTAAGTAATAGTGGTAATATTTTATACCTATTTATTTAATTGTTAATAATTTTTAAATTAGTTAGATTCATAAATAACTTTATAAAATTATTTGAGTTAAAAACGTTTAATTTTGGGTAACTTTACTTATAGATACATATGTTGAAGAAAAATCAAGACTTTCTAATGACCCAAGAATTTTGTATGCTTTATAGTTTACCTCCAGCAATGATTCAATTCTTATTTGTTGATTTTTCCCAAAAAGTATGCAGTGATGACAGTACAAATTGTTGTTTGAAATTAAATAGCTAAGCCAGTCTCTTAGAACATAACGATTTCCTGGTTGTTGTTTCCAAAACCAAGCTGTTTGAAAGCTACGATTATACTTATCCCTGGAAAATTGTTTTTGAGGAAGATTTTAACCTGCAGGTTGCATTGGATCACTTTTAACAAAGAATGGTTTTGCTGTATGAGTTAGAACATACATAGTATTACACAACATGAATGTTCTGAATCACATGTAGAAGCATCATTAAAGTTTTAACTGTACCAAACTTCTTTGCCCATAATTTCACTGTTAGTGGAAAAACAACAACAAGAGAAAGCAATGAATCGAGAAGTGGTAAGAAGTTTAATCGACATAACTTTTTTTTTAGCAAACAATTGCATTGCATTTCGGGGGGTCACCATGAAAATTTGTCTGACACTGGGAATCATAGAAACTTTTGAATCACCGATTATACCTTTTAATAGATTAATAGATACGAGATACGATTAGATACAAATTATAAGTGTATAATAGTTTTATTTTATTTTATCATGTCTATTATTTAATGGACATGATAAAATAAGTTGATTTTATACGTACTTATCAGTTACTGTGGAGTGTGTGTTAGTAAGGTACTTGGGTCCCGACGTTGTCACGTTGTTTAATATTTTAAACAGCTCTAATTTTGTTCTATATGTTTAATAGTTTAATACTTATTAGTTATTTCTATCTATGTTCTTTTTAAGATTAATAATGACTGCTAGGGTATTACGTGATAAAATATATTCAGTCGACCATTATACTAATAGTATAACTAGAAGCAAATTACCATCCAATATTCAAGTATTAAGAACTTTATTTTTCAATCTACGCATTGTAAAACTTAATGTAAGAGATAGTGCAAAGCATGACTAAATAGATAGGTATGATCACATCTTTACTGATACGCACATTCCCCTTCAGACCCAGTCTATTACTCAGTTCTCGGCTTCTCATTGGCTATCCATATTATCAAGTATCAACAGTTTTCATCTAATCACCTATTCTGTTGGGTCAACACTAAAATACTAAATTTATAATCATTTTTTATATAAATTGTTGAATTGTAGAATTCTTTTTTCTTATGACTTAACTTAATTACTTAAGTGTTAAGGTATACTGTTATGACTTATCTTATGTGCATTATGGTGTGTCACATACTCACATGGCTAAATAGACAAACACAAAATATATTATAAATTATTAATTATCTTCTAGTATTTCGAGGTACTTATAATATGTTGTATTTTATTGATATATTAATGAACACAAATTGTACAAGAATGTATCCATACTTTTTATGAAGTAAATTTTTTAAGTTTTTTATTTTTTACAGGCTTTTTGATAAATAATAATGTCGAGTTTAAGTTGTTGAGACGTATAAATGACCGAGTTCTAATCAAGCATTGGATTACTTCTAATGGAATATTTAAAAATGAAACTTTGGGTATTATAATATCTAATAGTTGTTTCATGATCCTTGGTTCATTAGATATATGATTTCCATGAAGTTTAATGAAATCAATTTCTATTATTTTGACACATTCCATTAAATTTGCGGTTGGTACTGTTAGATTTCCTTTAGAAATAAACTCAATCCAAGATAATTTATTTTCCTGCTGCATGGCAATTAAGTGAGGACACTTAGTAGCAAATCTATTTGTAATGTATCCAGCTACATACTGAGCTGCTTGAGACTCAAGTTGTGAAAATGAATCATCTGAAACCTATATAAAATTAATATTTTTTAAATTATTATAAAATATTATATTTAAATAAATAAATAAAATAGTTTCAAAGGTACACAATACACACAGGCAACTCATATTGGTTGAGTAAATCAATGCTTTCTTTTGGAATTTTGGCGGCTGTTTCTTCTGATTCACAAATTATGTTTGTCAGGTCTGTAGTTCTGTTTAATTCATCACCTCTATAAATTTCTGATGAAATCAAAATTTGACTAGTTAAACATGAAGTTTCATCCAGCAAATTTGTTTCTGATGTAGGTTCTGTGTTAGTATTTTCAGTAAACACTGCACTAGAGTGTTTTCCCAAAATATACCAACGAAGACTGTAATGCAATATTGATTTAAATGGAAAAGTTAAAATCTAAATTAATAAAATTTTAGTTAAAATGTCTTACCAATATTTAAAATCAAGAACTGTTATGGAATTGAAAGCACTACCTGCCATACCTTTCAAAAAACTAAAGAGATGTTCGAGTATGTCTTGATTAAGTTTTCTTGTAAGCATAAAAGAAATGTTTTCATTATTTGTTTTAATATCATCCCATAACATCATTAATGAAGTATTTGATATAATTATTCCTAAAAGAAATTATATAAGTAATAATTAATTATTTAACATTCAAATTAGATTTTAAGAAAACCTTTTTGAAATGGTAGTAATGTTTTTTTCCCGTTAACTCTCATACTGAAAATGAATGAATTCATTTTATTCAATAATTTTTTTTGATTCAAAATATGAAGTCCATAACTTGATACACCATTGTCATATTTATGACTGGTGTTCATTGAGTCAAACCATTCATTAAACAAACTTATAGTTTCAGATGCCTAAAAAAATATATTCAAACATAACTAAAACATTTTTATTTATATAGGTGATTTGACTAGTTTTAAAAGTTTTAACTTGCATCCTTCCAATTATCAAGATTAAAGTATCCAAGCTCTCCAAAAAAGGCTATTGCTTTGGATACAGAATTTGAGAAAGTCTGGACTGCTAGCTTAACGTTCATCCGTGATGTCCCTTCAACCAACAGATGACGATCACTAATTTTGTATGCAATTTTAAAATCATGGTCTTTGTTTATATTAATTAAGCCTTTTAAAATATTCTTCCCAATAAATTTGTTGTTTGGCAAAATAAAGCCTCTGAAAAATTATTATTTTGTTTTAAATTTAATAAGGATACAAAATATTCAAAATATTTAGGTTGCATTACTGGTCAATGAAATGGTTTCTGGCTAATTTTAATAAATGTGGAACATCTGCGAACACATACACTTTGTTGTTTGATATTGGATGTAAGAATGCCACATTATCTATGGATATGTTCAAATCTCTCCATAAACCAATGTTTGTAGAGCCCATATCGCTTACCATTGCGACAACATTATAATTAGCTTCATGCAAATTTATTAATAAATCAAATAATAAGTTTGATGTCATGGGTGTGTCATAATTGTAAAATATTGGTTGTTTCCAATTTGAAAATAGGCCTATGTTAAAAGTGTTGTATTTAGTGTTAACAATATATATACTGTTATATATATTTATCTGTAGTTTACAATACCTCTAACAACAACTGTTTGGACACTTCTATGAGGGCCTATAAATTGCTCATTCATTCGATCATAGCAAATTCGTTTTGAAACATAAGTTTCGTCAAATGCTATAACACTATATCTTTCAATATCAGTCATTTCTTCACCTATCATATTATTAAAGGGCGGATGTTCATGCTCTAAAAAACTTTAATATATGCTATAAAAATTTTTAAAATATGCTTTAAAATATGCTTGATAAAACGTCATTATATGCCTAAAAAATGTACAAAATATGCCCAAAAATATAATTATATTTCTAAAAAATATGTTCAAACATCTATATTATCTATATAATCTGCTATGAAATAGTATATAATATTAAATTTGTTAAAATGTTAAAACGGCAAAAAACTTAAAATAAAAATAAAATGGATGAATAATAATTTAAATAAAAAATTGATATATTTGTATTATGTCTTCTTTCATTGTTGATTTAATCTGAAAAATTAAATTATTATTTTAATTTTTTTTGCTAATATAAAATGTAAGTATTTTGTTTTACTTACTTAAATGTGTATTACACTGAATAATTATTGTTTTTGAAATATTTTCAAAGTGCATAGAACGTCGTCTATCTGTCAAAAATTGTTTATACTTGGAAAAACTTCGCTCGACATCTACCGATGTGATAGGTGCGTATTTAAAATAAGTTAAATCATCAGGCGTAAGGTTTTCTTCTGTCTTGATGGTGTTATCTTCACCATTTAAAATGTTTGAAATCGTACACAGTATACCAAAACCTTTATTGTTTTGTATAACTTTTTGAAATTTTTTAAACACAGCTATTCCTTTATCGTTTTGATTACTTTTAAGACTCTGTTCTACATTTTTTACTATATTAATTGCATCAAATAAAGTCATACCCGATTTTTCCAGATTTTCAATTGCAGTGGCCAATATCTTAAAATTAGATTTTATATAAATTAAACTTGAATCTAGTGATTTTTCTGACAAAACTTCTTTTGCTTGCAGTATAGAGACTGCATCATCTGTATCAAACTGTTCAATAACATTGCGATTTTTCTGTATGTTTTCACAATAATATATTGCAGCATTTATCCAAGTCCCCCAACGGGTGATAATTGGTTGTGGAGGTAAATTTATATTTGGCAATACTTTTCTAAATATTTCGATTCGACTAGGACATTTTAAAAATACTTTTTTTATACTAGATATTAGCTTATCAACACTTGGAAAAAGACGCCTTACTTCTTCTGCTACACGGTGAAGGGCATGTGCTAAACAAGTAACATGTATCATCTTATCATAAAACGCTTTTATAGCACCACCCGCTTTAACCATATATGGCGCAGCGTCGCTAACAAAAAGTAATACATTTTCATGTTTTATACCATCGGGCTACAAAAGATGGAGGGTTTTATCAAATAATTTAGAAATAGTGAAATAATTGGCCTTATCTAATACTTCACAATTCAATAAAGCTATTTGACCAGGCTTGTCCACATTTAATGATCCGATAATCACATTTGCAACGTAGCGACCTTCAATGTCCGTTGTTTCGTCTATGGATATCCATATTTTTTTGTCTTGAAACGTTGATTTTATTTTTGTTAGAGTTTCTTCAAAGCAATCATTTAAATAATTTTTTCTCAAAGTAGATTCGTCAGGAATTACTTCATCGGTATACTTCTCCAAAAATGATTTAAATTCAACATTATTAATTTTTTTTAATGGTATATTAGCCGACAATAATGCTTTACATAAATCAAAATTAAATGTCGATTTTTTGGTAGTTGGTGCAGACTGAGTGATTAACTTTTGTGATAATTCATTTTTATCAGAATGTCGTTTTACAGAACGGTTGTGTTTAAATGTACTTACATGTTGCACTACAGAAAATCGTTTATCGCAATTGATTTTTATCCCACATGGTTTACAAAACAAAATCTTTCCGTCGGTTGAAAAAACTTGTTCACCGAATTCAGAAACAAATGATCGCATTCGCGCGACTAATGAACTTTTTTCTTTTGGCATTTTAAAAAAAACTGACAGATGTTTATAAAATACGAACACTAACTCCACGCACTATACAGGCATATAACAACGCGAAACGAAGCACTCGTGAAAGTCGGGAATCGGTCTACGGACAACGATAAACTGTCACGTAATTCAGAGTACTCTTATGTACCAATTAGGCATTACTAATTGGCCCATCAGGTACTTCCAATCGATAACATTTAACAATAAAGATAAAATTTCTAAAATAGTAATTGATATAGACAATAATTTAATGTTAAATGTCAAGTAAAACCTAAAGATACCAAATATGCATTATTATGCGCTAATAAAATATAAATATGCTTTGAAAGAAAAATAGATCAAAATATGCAAATATATGCAACATAAAAATTTTGCTTTCGTTTTCTATATGTCAAAAAACGAATTTTTATCCTACTCTGCAACTTTTATTATTAAAGGAAAAAAATATGCAAATGCATGAACATCCGCCCTTTACATATTATATTATGTTACATAATATTAATCATAAAATACCTGACGGATATAATATTACATTTATTGTTTTACCTTTTGATTTCATTAATTTTAGTACATCAAACAATATTCCACGATTAACATTAAAAGTTGATGCCCAACGTCTAAGAGATGACAATGCCATAACATAAAATTATTACAAACGTACAATTATATATTCCATTCAGAAATATAATATATTTTCTAATAACCTGGCAAAGGAAAGTTCTTTTTGAGTAAAAACCTGTAAGCCTTTGGACTAACACTTCGTAAAGATATAGCAGATGCTATATCTTCTGATTTCCATTTAAAAACTTTTTTTTTAGGATGGAGAAGTAAATCAATTTGTGTTGATGTAAAAAGTTTTGACAATATTTGTGTAAACCGTCCTTCAAACCTCAACTCCTCACTATTTAGTACTTTACTTTGTTCAGATGTTAGTTTTTTCAACTGTACGTTTTCTTGTTGTAACAATTTTATCTGGTTCTTTAAACTAAACATTATAACAATATTTTCATAACACATTTTTATTAAATCATATAATTATATTTGTATTCCTTTATTTTTATATTACATAACAATTATTAATTATTAACACAACAGATATAGCTAAAACACAGGCTTACATAAAATAAGTAATGATAGATAAATGTAAGAGTAAGTTAATAAGTTTTATTGTTAATGTTATTACAATTATTTTTTTTTAATGTAAAATGATATGACTGCTTAATGTCAAATACATGTTCTTGATTGAAAATGCTGTTTTTAAAAAGCTATCATAAACAAACCAAGAACAAGTATTTTTCATTATGAGTACCAATAATCAGGAACTTTGTTGTATTGAATTTTTTTTTTGAATTTCTTGTAACAACTAACTAAAAAAAAACAGGTACATACATGCAGAAATAATACAATAGACTATAGAAGATAAACAAATAGTTAAACGTATAAATATTAATTTTCAAAAATCACTAAAATATGTTGGTTTCTATTATTGAGTTAAGTTCATTAAAATATAGGCTATAATACACAAAGAACAAAATATACAATAAATATTTGTATATAACTATGACATAGAGACATTTTCAAATGTATATTATTAAAGACTTGGAAGTTATCTTATAACATATTTATATACAAATTAACTACAATTGAAAAATATTTGCACACTGTAGCTAAATCTTATGCAAATATGTATAAACAATCAAACAATTTAAATGCTGGAATATGACAGTGCATTTTACAACAATATATAGAAGTATTACTTTTCAACTTCAGTTTTAGATGTCTCATCAATACTATCAACTCCTAAATCATAATGGTCTGGTATACTATAGTCAAATAACTTGGTTCGACATTTCACAGGCCGGCTAGGAAATAAAATGTAATCATAAGTCATATATTTTATACTAAATAATATTATGTAATATAAACTAAATATGTGCTTTTTATGAGTACCCACCTAGGTAAAGAATTTTGTATAATTTTAGTATCCAAAAATCCAGAACTTGATTGGTTTAAATCATTGCACGGCTCTCTAATATTTAAATAACATTTATTAACATTTGTTGTTGTATAAAATGTATTCAGTTATTCTAATTTATTGATCTTACACATAAAAACTTCCTGATGGTGTGCATATAATTTCAACGCTGGTAGAATTATCTTTTGACTGAGGAGTCAAAGGGATAGCATCTTCCTTAAGCTTCCGTTTACCAGTGCATGTATCATCATACTGATACGTGGGAAAATGTAGGGAGCAAATAACAGCTATAAATTATTATTTAACAAACAAATATTTATAAAATATAAAATTAAATATAAGGAATATATGCATAAACAATGGTAGTATTCTATATAATAGGTAGGTAGTTTGTTTATATATATATTGACTATTGAGAATTATATTTTAGGAGTGAATAGACAATAGGTACAAATATAAAATAAAGCAAAATGTTTAATATAGTTTACATACTAAATTTCTAACAAAAAAGAATAATGTTTTAATTAGTTTATATCAAACCTGAATCAAAACTAATCTTTTTATCTATTCCTGAAAGAGCTTGTTGAGCCCATAGTTTCCTAAAAAAGGGGTCTTTCGGAAATCGATGGAGTGTAATAGGTTGTTCAACAGTATTCCACTTGATCTTTTTACTTCCACTGAGGCAATTTAAAAAGCAGCAAACCGGCATGTTTCAATGTTTGTATTAAATTAACAAGTCAATAAAATTAATTAATATTAGCAAAGAAATTGTAAAATTGAATTAATAAGATATTAACGTGTAAACATTGTAGTACCGTAGTAATATTATGTAATAATCTCATATTATAAAATATTGGCGCCAAAATTATAACGGCCAATGAAATAACGAGAACTACAGTAGGCGTGGTGCGCTAGAATGAACGAGAACTAGTACTGATGTGATCATACCTATCTATTTAGTCATGGTGCAAAGCTTGTAATAAAAGAAGTGTTGATAATTTGAAAGAAGGCACGAATATCCACTAAAACGGATACAATTTGTATTAATAAAGTAGAAACGTTATATAATGAATGGCGAGAATTACAAAAGCATGCAGAAAGAACAACGGCGAGCCATAAAATAAAAGAACAGACATTTATTTCTAAATTACATAATAATATCTTCGATATAACACACACAGATGCACTAAATATTTTAAAAATAAAAGAAGATAAACAGTTCTTAATAAATCAGCAAAAAGTTGGACGGCTGGGTTTAATGTATGGAGACATGGGATTGATTATGAAATGCAACGTAAATAGTAAATTTAATTATTTAATGACGTACTTCGACATCTCGTTGTTAGTATTTGTTGTTAAGATAGAATCACACAGATAGATAAAATAAAATATAAGTCGGTTTTTTGATGATCAGTTAAAACAGTAAGTTTTTAATAAAATAAAATAAATTGAAATATTAACAAAGGATGTTAGTTTGCACTTAAAACTCGTTGGTAGAGGTTACGTTCGGTACCCGAGAAAATACGTGCAGTAAGCTTATAAAAGTATATTCTGATTTTATGTACTAAAACTATCCCTATATATACCCAATAATATCCGCACAGACTATATGAAAACAGATAACTCACTCGGGATGTAATATAGAGTAATATAGAGAAGCCGTACCGCAAGAGCTATGATTCACAAGTGATATATAAATTACAGGTTAACCACTTACATAAAATAAAATATGGTTACCCATCTAGTGTACGATCATGGACCGGGGACATACAGTTCTCCTACAGATAGATAAGAATTTAGTAGGCGGGAGTTCAATATTGCAACGTTACCAACCTCTGTTTTATTAAAAATTGATATAAAGAAATATCGTATTATTGTACTCGTAATCACTGTTATTATTATAATTTATAATAGTACCTATAATTATAATATTTTAATTAGAGATCAATTTTTTTGAAATGTGATGCGTCTTATTAATTTTAATAAGTTTTTATGCATCACTTTATTAGTGTTGTAAATTATATTATTAACTCTATAATAATTGTTAAGTAATACTTATACTTATGTGTTTTAAACTAAAATAAGTTAAAAAAAAATAATCGCTATTATTTGAGTACGGATTTTAAATTTTCCAAAAATTCTTTTAAAAAAAGCATCAAAATTAAGTTTAAAAAAAATATTTATCACAAAAAAAGTATTAAAACTATTTACTACATCATTAAAAAAAAAAGAGTATTATAATAAATTTATTGGAAGTGACTATTTTCACGTCCGACGTGATATCATGTATTTTCACGTCCTGTTCTCTGATTGGTCATAATACTGATAAGTAAACGTATTGATAATAATGATAATGTGCCCGCCATTATTTGAATATTTATTATTTTTAGAATTAATTTTAAGTAAGAAAATATATTATATTGTAAGGTAAGACATTTTTTAATACCACATTTTTACATTTTATTAAATATGAATATCTATAAATTTGTCATAACTCATAAGTCATTTGTCATAAGATAAAAAAACAGTATAAAATTATTAATTAGGTAGGAAATAAAATTGAATATGTGAAAACTATTGTTTTTCATTAATTTTGCAAGTGTTGCAAAACCACAATTTTGATTTAAAATGTTGGTTTATACCAACACATTCAAAGTGTGACCACTCTAAACACCTATTACAACATATAGGTAGATTTTGTTGTTGAATCCTTCAAACATATTGTACAGTTCCAAGTAGCTGACTGTTTTTTTAATTTGACGATTTGTTGTATAGCAAGCCAACTCTCGTCTGTGAAGTAACACCTAACTTCATCTATTGCTACCAATTCATCAATAATTTTATTAGAAATTTTGTCAGGAATCATTTCAATATAATTTTCATTGATTAATATTTTGTCATGTACTGCTGTTCTGGCTACATCTTCATTTACAAAACATTTTAATATTTCAAATTGCCTTATGTTAATTGGCAGTTTTTCAAATGGAATTAATTTAGATTGAAGTTTTTCTTTTTTTTGGAACTCCAATCACAGTTTTATCTTTTCCTGAATTTCACAATAGTTATAATAATTTCTAATTAAATAAATCAGTATAAAACAAACATTAATTTTATAGTTACCCTTTGGGCGTCCTCGTTTTGGTACTCTTAAAGGAAGAGTTGGCAACTCATCTCGCAACTCATCAACTTCGTCAACTATATAAAGTATATAAAGTAGATGCCATGTTTGAAACATTTTCTGAGTCTTCAGATGTAAGAAGACAAAATCCAACAATTTCACTTTGCCCATTTGAATCGACAACTTTAAACACATTTACACAATAAATAATAATATTATAGCAACACAATGCCGATTACAAACCTAAAAAAACATAAAGTGGCAATCTTAAATCATTTAATTTATAAATGGCATCAATAAACAAAATTTCAGGACATAAAGAAAATATTCGTTTCATTTCTGCATCTTGATAGAAAATGGCTTGCAGTTGATTATTTTCGTTTTTTAAAATTTCTAAGTCAACATTTGATTTATTTTCATAAGTATTCACCAAATTTTTCAGGGCATCAGTTGCTGGAGATTTGGTTAAAACTAAATTATGTATGTCTTTCAAAGTAATTATTTTGTCATGGGTCTGCATTAGATCATTCTGTAAAATTTTTTTATTCACTTTCATGTTAATCAATTTTGTGGCCATAATTTTTGCATCATTGTCCAGTCTCCTTTGTTTTGGGTAATGATCAAACATGGGCTAATAAAAAAATGTATTAACGTAAATTATATTAATTATAACTTACTTACTATATAATAGTATTTAAACATTACAAATTGTTTTTTACCTTACTACAAGTATGGTTATGTTCACTTATAAAAGATTTAACTGTCAATTTTTCTCCTGTTATATCAGCTCTTATAGCCAGGAATACTGGAAAATTTGAACGGTAGGAACCACAAAAAAAACTTAAGATTAGTTAAAGATAGTTACTTCTAAAGTATTATTATAAGACTATTGATTCAACCTTTGTTGTGGTCGTATTCCTTTTGATTTTGATTTGTACTGCCCCCCTTGAACACACATGTAATCAATAGCCGAGTATTCTAAGACAGGGTTTATATATCTTAATAAACCCTTCTTTCTTGCTCCTTCAATGGTTCTTGAACTGAATTTTGTAAAATTGCAAAAATTTTTTATCTCATATGCTTTAATAGAGTTTTCAAGTTCTACTAATGAACTAAACTCACTGTTAATGTTAAGTTCTTTAATTAACTAAAATTAAAACAAGATTAGTATAATTACATTTTTAAATTCATATTTATATATTTGTGTTAAAATAATATTAATAATAATAATACTAATTATTAAATTTGTCACAATTAGAATTTAGTAAAAAATAGATTAATATTACTTACAATATCAGAATTTTCTTTGCTGTTAGACATAGTATTAATTGTATTTAATAATTATAAAAATAAAATAATTTTCTAGTCAAAAATCACTAAAAACACTTTACAAGAATTCACACAATAAATAAATAAATAAATTTTTTAAATAAAACAATACCATTTGTATCGCAATGTGTCTTAGTAGACAGAACACAGATTTACCTATAATACAATTTTATCAATATTACTGGATAGTCCAGGAGATTAGTTTATCTTCACGGTGCATAAAGATTAGAGGTCTTTAATCTTCAATGTGCTATGTTAATGATTTAAAATAGAATAGAATTTCCAATGTTGACTTGCAAAATTAATGAAAAACAATAAAGTTTTCACACATTCAATTTTATTACCTACCTAATTAATAATTTTATACTATTTTCTTATCTTATGACTTATGAGTTATGACAAAATTATAGATATTCATATTTAATAAAATGTAAAAATGTGGTATTAAAAAATGTCTTACCTTACAATATAATATATTTTCTTATTTAAAATTAATTCTAAAAATAATAAATATTCAAATAATGGCGGGCACATTATCATTATTATCAATACGTTTACTTATCAGTATCATGACCAATCAGAGAACAGGACGTGAAAATACATGATTTCACGTCGGACGTGAAAATAGTCACTTCCAAATTTATTTACGATCCTGTTTCTAAGCAATTTCTATTGTATATAAATATTTTAAATTATTTAATATAATATTTTAATAATAAAAAAATGACAACTGCAATAAAAGAAACATACATTGATTATTGATTATTCAGTAATATTAGAGACTGGGACGGGGTAGTTGTTGGCGTAATTTTTTTCAATTTGAAATTTTATCCGTTAAAATTGCAGGAGTAGACGGTACGTTTAAAACAGTGCCTAAACGTCCTCCTCAATTTAACAAAGTAATTTTTGGGTAATACCCTGTATCCCGTATGCATCGATCATAATAAATGTATGTCTATCTTTTTATATTATATACTATGATCAACGATTATTAGTAATCGACAATATAATATTATATTATTTATATTTATTATATCCTACACTCCCGACTTGTTAGTTTGTCGTTCAGTGCCACATATCGTTCGCCGAGTTTTCTGGTCTTATGCGATTGAGCGTTCTATTGTTTTATTTTATATTTTATTTAATATAATTTCTCAAGATTCATCATTTTATTATGGTCGATAGTAAAAGAAAGGTATGTTTCACTTTTAAATATTTTTGTTAATTTATTTATTTTACCTGGTAAGTATTTATGTATTGTATAGTTACCATTATTAAGAGGATAGCAGTACAATATTTTTTCTCAGACCCATGCGTCCGTTTTTTTTTTTATGATTTTTGAGTACCTAATCTTAGAGTTAAACCACCTATTACAAAATTATAGAGGATAATAGTTTTGAGTGTGACTGTGACATATCGGTTTTATATTTTATTTTTTGACTGCATTCGACTTTCAAAATAAAAACAATATTTATGTTGTAGATTTAAATTATTTTTAAATAGTATTTTGACAAATCGTTGTCAAACCCTGAAACTATATTTTCTAACATTTTTGTTATGAGTGGTTTTGCTCAAAGATTACACAAAAATATATATAAAAAAATATACTGTTTTGTCTGTATTGTACATGGCCAGACAGAGAAGAAAACAAACAATATGCTGACATCCTCTGAACTCAATGTAATATATAATTTAACAATTTATGGTTTTATCTATACTCTGTAGGTTTCTCCAAAGTGGGTGATTGTGTTATTCCCGGATTACAGGGAGTATAGTGTTGTTCCTACAAAATATCGGTTAACGCAAACTGATCCTCAGTTTTGCTACTGGCCACCTGGAATCGTTGACAGTGATGTCCTACAAATGGCAGACAATCCTGAGTGTACATGGACAAAGTACAAAGTTCAAGGTGGTAACAAAACTTTTGGTAAGTAATTATGAAAACTAACCTAATAAATAGTTACCTAGTATTTATTTGTAGACAATTTTATAAATCAACCCATAAATAAAATATTTCATTTATTCCACAGAAAACTTTAGGAAAGCATGGTATCAGCAGGCCGAAATCGAAAAATCTACTACAGAAACAGAAGTTGAAGAACATGAGGTCTTAAGACCTAAAAGAACTAAGAAGATGTCGGCTTTAAAAAATAAGTCTTTATTTGATATGTCTGACGAAAGCAATAGTTCTGGTGGTAATTGTGTTTAAATTTTCATTTCTTTTATCTGTAAATGTCATTAGTTATAATTTAAATAACTATATTTAGGTGGTAATTATTTTGATATAATGGCTTCTACCAACCAACCTTAGGCTGTAACTGTTCCACTTCCACCAATAGATCCAATAGCTTCAACTAGAAGTTATTCATCAACAGTTGGAGTACAGTTTCTTCAGAGTCAAGATTATACCGAGTTGATGCCACAAGTAACAAATCAAACTACAAATTTGTGTTCTACATCTGACAAGGTATTTATGATTATTTATATCTTACCATTATGATGTTTTGTATGTTTATGCATCAATCTAAACGTTAAAAAAACTCCTAGCATAAAGATTTTTCAAATCGTACTTAATAATTAAATCTTCCATAATTTACACAACTATTTTAGCCAAGCAATTCAATAGACATATTAAATTAGACTGTTCTTCAATAAAATGATAGTAATAATACTTAATACTCAAATATTACTAATCTTAGTGTTAAAAAAATAATATTGTTAAGTTACTGTTAAACAAATTCCAGAAGTATCTAATGTTGTAATATTGTTGTATTTTTAAGAAATACAATTTTAATTAATTAAAATTTTAACAAAGATAAACCATTAAATTTTTCATAATTTAATGCTTAAAATTAACTAAATGTGAGAGTGTATAACCCAGGTCATTTTTTAATTGAGTTAAATTTATAAATTATAAAACTTTAACTAAAATATAAATTTGCTTTAAGTTTTTAACAGTTAATCATTAATTTATAACTAAGGATTGTCATTAAAGAAGTATAATTTAAAAAAACAGCATTTGTGCCAACAGAGGTATTGAATCATAATATAGATTTTATAATTCATTTTTTATAGTGTGACACAAACTATATTAAATAAAATATTAAAGGATTAATTAAAAAAAAACAATTTTAATTATTATCAAAAAATATAGGTAATGCATATTATAATTTTTGAATTATAATGGATTTTTTAAAACTAATTCCCTAATGGGAATTTAATACAATTTAAGTTGAACATTTAATACAAGATTTTCCATTAGTTTTACTTACAGTAATTATAAAAGAACTTACATCTTGGAGTATTCAGGTCATTAAAACATAAGCCACCTGTTTCACTATCCATTTAAAAATATATTTTATACTGACAAATCATTTCCATTCAGAATCGTTTTTCGTTTACAATGATACCTATCATTGGATTCAAATTTAATATATTCATTATAGTGACCTACTATACAGTAAAGCGTTACTCACTTGACCACTCATTTTTACCCTTAAGTTGTTAACCCAACTTAACTAACTCAAACTAAATTATTTTTTTGTCAACCCTTGCTTTAAACAATCTATTTATACATTGATTTATATTCTAAGTTGTATTTAACATTTTCTTTTGTACACCTACAAAATATAGATCCATCAGTGAAAATGATGTTGAATAGAATATTAATTAAAATAGCAAATATTGAAAATATTTTATCAAAATTTCTTATTTCTAGCGCTGAAGGATTTTTGTTGGTAGAAACTCGTATCTTGAATGATCAAAACTTTGTTTCAAAACTGGTAAATCATTTTTTTTTACATATAAATACAATACATGCATTGGATATAACAAATAATAATTCCATTATTTCATTGTAGAATTTTATCATTTGATCAATTGGTGGTAGGGATGGCAAAGAACACATGATAAGATCATTGTCTAAGCTTTTGACAGATGAATATGCAGGAAAATGTACTATGACTGGTCGTGGGAAGAATATTATTACTAAAATGGGTGATACTGAATTGATCAAAATATTAACAAGTAATTTCACTTCTTATAGAAGCAAATGTTTTTATGTGTTGACTTAATAATTAGTTTTTGAATAATTTTTTTATGTTAAAAAAGTTGTACTAGACAGTACTTCTGATTCAGAAGTTGATGGTTGCTTTTCTAGTAGTTTGAGAAAAAATATTTTTAATATTTTAAATGAAAAACAATCTACTGCTAGCAGTTCTGTAAATATTGACGATATGCCAATAGTTTGTGAAGACAATGTAGTCATTTCTCCTGAAATTTTACCACGTCCAACTGGTCCAACTTCTGATCGATATATACCTATTATTCCTCAAAAAAAATGTACAGTAGAACTTTTTTCTGACAAATGGATATTTGACTAAACGGCTTTATCAAATTTTCAACCGAAGCGATTTTTATTTGATTCTTTGAATTCCGGAACCATGTTAGAAGATAAACCTAACGACTTCAAAGAAATTGATATTTTTAAAGCATTATTTGATGAACATTTTGTCGATCATATTGTTGAACAAACAAATAAGTATTTTAAATTTATAAAAAATAATTTTACATTAAAAAGTAAATCTAAGCTACAGTATAGGAAAGACACCAATTGCGATGAAATGTATACATTTTTAGCGGTTTGTCTACTCATGGCACACGTAAAAAAAATAAAATTAAAGATTATTAGTCAACATCATTTTTACTATTAACACCCGCTTTTGGACAAATAATGACTCAAAATAGAGTTTTATTGATTCTAAGATTATTGCATTTTAATGATAATTTAATTCAAATCCCTGGAAATAGAATATATAAAATTAAACCAGTTATCGAGACAATAAGAAAAAAAATTAAAGCCTCATTTTCTCTAGGTCAGAAACTGTGTATAGACGAGAGCATTGTAATAATTCTAAATTTTAAAGAAAATTTGTTTAAAGTTATTCATCTATTTACGGGCTTCAGTTCATTAACTACAATGTGCACAGTTTAATTCATCTACCTTTTTTTGTTAGGTTCATGGTCCATTGGACAATTTCAGTGCATTCAAGTACGAAAATTACCTTCAAACGCTAAAGAAATCAATGAAATGTTGTAAATATCCCCTTGCTGAAATCAAAAATAAAATAATAGAACTTGAATGTGAAGAATTTAAAACTATCACAATGAATAAATGTATTTTAAAGTATTTTAAAATAATATAATATATATAATATATAATATATTATATAATATAATAATACTCATGATGTACCTGATCCTTATGAAATAATTGTAAATAATATTAAATATAAGTGTTTTTTTGTCCAATTTGCTGACAATGAAGGAGTTATTATTTCATTATGTCAAAATGTTTAGACAAAAAAGTTTATAAAACCAATAAAAATCATGCCTTACAATATTATCTATTGTAAAATTTTAAATTATAAGCGATTTGTTTAAAATAACCAGTGCCAAGTAAGCTTTTAGGTATTCCTTTTGTTAATTTAATGTATCTATATGATGTATCTATCTTATAAAATTATTATAAATAATAATAAATTTGTTTGTTTATTCCATTTGTTAATTAAAGAAGGAGTAATTATTTTACTATACCTACTTTAATTAATATTATCTCTTGTACCAATTAATTAATACATCTAGAACTTATATAACTTATATGTATTGTATTGTACTACTTTTTGATATTTTGATTTTTTTTTTAACTCCATCTGCGATGTTAAATATAAAAATATAATACTATTGAACAAGTATGTAAATAATATGAATTATCTATTGTTAAACATTTGTGTTTATTATTAAATTTAAACTTTTGAAAATCTTATATTATTTTGTATTTATTTCCATACTTAGTTAAATAGAATTTTTAAAGGATAAGTAGAATATAATAGCTATAGATACAGGGTGATTTTTTTTTATCGTTGAACTCTCATTATTTCAAAAAGTATTCAATTTTTTTCAAATTTTTAGATTCATGCTTTTCTACAATTGTATAACATTTAAATTTTTTTCACCCTTATATTTATTAGGTAAACCACTATTAACTTTTGATTTTTAAATAGCAACCCATAGAAAAATTGTTATAAACTAACAAAGCTATTTTTTTTATTTCTATCACGTTTAAATTTTCATTTTTCGTTAATCCATTGGCGAGTTATAGCTGCCTAAATTTGGGTGGTTTTGGGAGGCAGTTATTGTGTGTAAATGTATTATACCTTGTCAGTAGATACCCCGCTATCAGGATTTTTATGTCCCAAGACAAAAGATATTACACTTTTCAAATTAATTCAAGTAGTAGGTACAATAAGCGTAAGTCGTGCCCCTAAATGTATTTTATAATACCCATTATTTGACTGGGTGTCATGCAGTTCGCCCCACTGAATGTGATCTCGCCACTGGTCATAATAATACTTATCTAATATAAAGACCAGAAGTTAAAAGTAATAAATTCGATATAGTTCGAACACAAGATATACCTAATAGTGATAAATGATAATCATTGTACCTACTCGCTACCTACATTAACTTATTGTCATAATGTCATATTTTAAATAATCGGACCATTAGTATCACTCGTGGTGGCATACCTACTCACGTATCCCCGCGTAATACCCTCGACCCACTTATTACCTATGGAGTACGTCGTAACGGACTACCTACGGACAGAGAAGACAGAACAATACGGGTAATACGATATGATTTATTAGGTGAATCGTGAGTAAAACCGTAAAACTAATTTTGATCAGCTGTTATTTGTTTTGTTCGCTGTGGACGATCAAAGTCTATTATATTGATATCATGGTTCCATGGTCACATGATATGGAAGTAAATCCTATACCTGGTTAACGTTAATCACATACTAACAATATATGTGGAGTGAATAAACGGTTATAATTTAGGTTATAATTTTATAAGATAACTGATAAGTCATAAGAATAATATTTGAATCGTGAGTCGTTAATAAGTAATAAGTAATAACTAAAAGAGTATTTTATTTTTAATACTTAACAATTTTAAGTGTTCAAATTTTGATGGTGAATTTATAATATTATTAGTTCTTGTTTATACTTAAATTATAATATTTACCACATATTGTGTTTTATTTAGTAATTTAATCAAACATTTAAGTACCTAAATTGGTTAATCACACGTGAATTGGATACTTTGCAAAGTACCTATTGGTAAGTTTTACTAGTTGGTAGTTGCAAAAATTAAAATTAATAAAACAATATATCTCATTAACTTAAGACATTTTGATTTCAGTTCAATCATTTATACATATACAATTTTTGTTCAAATGTCTACCTAACCAATGAAACACTGGTACTTAGTAAACACAAAAATAAATATTACTATAGTAATTATAGTTACAACCATCTAATTAAGACAGATGATTTGAAGCATAAACTGGGTCTTTAAAATGTTGTCTAATAGTAGATTTCACTATGAAATATGTAAATCAGGAAAATCTTTATTATACATATTCAATTAAAATATTTCAACACACTACAAAATAAATTAAGTAAGTATTAATATTTTTAACTGTAATATTATTTAATTATTATATTGACATACAAATATTTTAGATTATCAGGATAATTGCAAAGAAGTAGAAAAAATCTAGTTGGAAAAATGTCTTGCCCGCATTTTGCCATATGAAAAATAATTTAGATTACGATAATCTTATATTATGTCATATAAACAATAAAGTTATCGGAATCGTAAAATAATATATGGGCATATAACAATACCATCTAACGAGCATATCAATTGAACATGGAAACCCAATATTCATCATTTTAGTTGACCTGTCACCGTCGCGTTGTGCATTGTCCGCCTCAACCGTCGTAATAATATTCACTCTTCTCTTCACACCATTTTATTTTTATATTTTTGACATTTTAAATATTATTAAAATGTCGAAAAAAAGAAAGTACGATGACTCTTATACGTCGTTTGGTTTTACATCTATTACCGAACGCGATGGTACACAAAAAGCAAAATGTTTTATCTGCGGAAAAATACTTGCAAATGGCAGCATGAAACCAACAAAGCTTAAAGAACATCTTGCTTCGGTACATCCTCAACATGCGTCAGATAGTCTGGTAATATTTAAAATAAAAAAAGCACGTTTTGAAAAAGTCGGTACATTACCCAAACTTGGATTTGTACCTCCGCAAAAACCGTGTCTCGAAGCATCTTACAAAGTAGCTTACCGCATTGCTAGAAGTAAAAGAACCACATACAATTGGCGAGTCACTAATAAAACCATGTGCATTAGAAATGGTAGAATTAGTATGTGGTTTGAAACAACGAAAAAAAATTGAAGCTATACCTTTATCAAATGATACTATTAACTCTAGGATTTCTGATATGTCCACTAACATTTTGGAACAAGTAATTCAGGAATTAGATTCAACCCCTTTTCTATTCAGTATGCAGTTGGACGAAGGAACAGATATTTCTCAATGCAGCCAATTAGTTTTTGTACGTTACATATAATCTGGAGCAAGTAAAGAAGAATTTTTATTTTGTCAGCCACTTTTGAAAACTACAAGGGCAATTGACGTGTTTGAAATGATTACGAATTTTTTTTCTAAACATAAATTAAATTATAAAAAAAAACTCGGTTCGCCGTGCACCAAAGGTGCTCCTTCGAAGCTTGGTAAATCATCTGGTTTCACAGCGTTGATAAAGAAGGAAATTCCCGATATCATCATCATTCATTGTTTTCTTCATCGGCACGCTTTGGCATCAAAAACTCTACCAACCAATTTAAAAGAAGTTATGACGACTGCAGTCAAAGTTGTAAATTTTATCAGAGCTAGAGCCTTACATCACCGAATTTTCAAAGTTTTATGTCATGAAATGGGATCTGAACACGAAGTTCTTCTTTATTACACAGAAGTGCGTTGGTTTTCCAGAGGACGTTATGAAACGTTTGTATGAACTTTGAGAAGAAATTTCTTATTTTTTAATAGAAAGGCAAAGTTCACTCTAAAAATATTTTGTTAGTATTGAATTCGTTCATGGATTGGCCTATTTAACAGACATTTTTAGTCATTTGAACGAAGTAAATATACCGATTCAAGGAAAAGAAGTAACAATTATGGACGCGTCCGAAAAAATAAACGCATTTGTTAGTAAAATTTCCCTGTAGAAAAGAAGACTTCAATCGGAAAATGTACCAAACTTTCCAACACTTGAACAGGAGCTATCAAAAAATAATATTGCTTTGTCCAGTTCTATGAAAGCGCAAATTTGTGAATATCTTGATGCGCTCGAAAATTAATTTGGCAATTATTTCGATTTTACATTTTCGAAATCAGAAATATGGTTACGCAATCCTTTTTTCGTGGACTTAAATACAATTGATGATTCAGATCTTGTTAAAGATGAACTAATTGATTCAAGATCAAAAGAAATGGCACCCCACGACTTTCAAACAAAAAATCAAATCGAATTTTGGAGTTCGTTGACGACGGCATATCCACGAGCTGTATCCAGGGCAATGAAATTTTTGATTCCATTCGCTACTACCTATCTTTGTGAGTCTGGATTTTCCACAATGGTCACAATTAAAACTAAATCAAGAAATCGATTGGACATTAAGGACGATATGAGCGTTGCTCAGTACAATACGGTCCCAGATTTCAAGGCCATATTGCAATCAAAACAACAACAAATGTCACATTAGAAATTGTATTTGACTATAAGAAAGTGATTATTCATAATAATCTAATATAGATTTCGTTATCAGTAGTCTTATGTATTAGATTTATCATTAAAAAATAATAAAAATAAAAATTTCATTTTTACATTTATTTAAATATATTTTTTTTTTGGTGGGGGGGTCCGTGATTATATTTTATACTTCAAAGGGGTCCATGGACCAGAAAAGGTTAAGAATCTATGCTATAAAGGCAGAACCACTGCAAGTGAAACCGTGGGATGGTAAGCTGCCGACCGATCGGCGAGCGGTCGTTTGACATTTCAACCTATACAACGACCAACGTGCACCGGTGAAAACTACGTATTAAATGACTAACAGGTAGTCAACTATTTCTAACACCGAAAATATAATATTATATCAAAAATTCAATTAATTTTATACGCGTGCCTATATAATATATTATATAGTATAATATAATATTATTATTTATGATCGCATTTAAAATCTATTTAGTACCTAGTATTAGGTATTTACCTCTACCGACTATTTTTTTAATTATTATATCATAGAATAAATTAAAACATTTCGAAAACGGTTTTACGGTAGGTACTCACAGTGTCAATTGTGTATCTAAGCGTCAAACCAGTTAAAAGAGCTTAAAATATTTTAGTAAGTGTTAATTTTGGTCATGCGATCGTATAGAACGCACATACCGAGGCACCGACGCATACCAACGCATACCAACAGATTCTTGGTGGCCGATAGACCTTAAGACTACAACAACAATAATACGTCTAAACTAAAGCGGATGTACTGCATACGGTGTCAAAAGGCGGATATACCTATTTAGCTATAGCTGCATCCCCTGTTGAATACCACCTGGCCTCTGTAGTTTTTGTACACAATATAAAACGTGTGGATTTCTGCTTTGTGGGTGGTATTGTCCTATGGTATTTTAGATATTATTATGCGGTTGATGTTTTAGAAAGTGTCATTCGAATCGAAAAATATATTAAGGTTGGTCGTCGCCAGTACGTGACAATGGGTTTTTTTCTACTAAGCCGAGACCATGGACTGATTCTACGTGTTGCTGTAACTAAAAATCATACATAGCTAATACCCTACTGTTGTAGTGTTTGATCACTCAAAATAATAATTTTAACATTTGTTGTAAATGGACAATTGATAATTTAACTAAAAAGAACTGGCGTCCGTCAAAACTTGAAATTAGACAAGGATTCATCCATTACATAAATGTAAGAAAAACAAAGTTGAAATTATTAATGGACATATTAAATGTGTATTTTTATGAATTGAAATAACTTATTATAAGTCATTTAATGCCTATTATTTTGTTCAGGATATTTCACAACTACGTGAAATAGATGACGCGAAGTGGGCAAAAAACAAATTGTTGAAACTTACTGTACAACCATACATGGTGTTTGTTGGGCCAGAACTTGGAACACAAGACAGGTTGGAAGTTTCATCATTTTATGTTGTTATCAACCACAATTTTTTTAAATTGGAGAGTGCTCTAAAAGCAGTAGATATTTGTTTTAAGTCGTTTTTTTCACTACACCTCAACTATCCAACTGAAAGTGAACAAATTTGGCAATTTGTTCAACAATTTTTCTTTAAAATTAATACAAAGTTTGATAAAAATTATCAATTTGTGTCTAATCTGATAACAATTTTAAATAAACTATAATATAATTAGACAATAAGACACACTATATTGTTGTCATTGGATTCATTCAAATTAATTTCAGAAATACTGGATGTATTAGAGGGCTCCGAATAGTTCTCACAATCATTAGCTAGTGACTCGAGCGGGACTGTTGCTCTCCCTGGTAAAATCAACAAACAAGAGAAAATTAATTTCCGTCATTATATGCATGTGCCTTAGATTTGTTCCAATTTACGACTTTTGACTTAGGTGTTTAGCAAACCAAGGACATTTTCTTGTACAAAAAGGAATATCGAATACTGACTCACATGTATAGGCATGCTCATTTATCATAATGTATTATAGTTCTATTTAATTTATAACTAATAAATAACACACAAGTTTGTATTGATTTATAAATAAGACTTTAATTTAATATAATATATCATATTCAATAGCATTTACTTAAATAATACTTTAATAATTGTAATTGAGACTTGACTAACTCTTTTAACTAAAATAAAAAAAATTGCCATTTACTCATTCACGAAAATTTTATAAATTACGCTGAAGAAGCGCAAAAGAATGAGCATGCCCCGGGTGATTAATACGCGGCTGCAGCTAGTAGAGGGGGTCTCGGAGTAACTGGTTTTTTTACAACGATATAAGGGTCGTATAGCTTGCGCAATGCGCAGACATCTATCGCAAGCTCTGCCATTAAAGTTGGAATAAAGATAAACATACGATACCTAAGTAGGTATAACAGAAATAAATGAATTAATGTAACACATTATATTACTTTTAAAATACGTAATATATTATTGATTATAAAATAATTTCTGTGCTTTGATTAATAACTTTTTTATTTCTAAGCATGCCTGGAGAATTCGCCACTGAATATCGAAGAATCCCTCCACAAAGGGCACATTACTGAGTATTAAAAGTGGTCTTACCTAAGGTTTGTGGAATGAAACAAAGTTTTTTTTGCAGTTGGCCATTCGTACATTTTTTTAATTCTTCTTTTGTTTTGCTTTCCTTTTATCAGCACCACACTGATACTTTATTTTATGCATTACAATATATAAAATTTATAAAAAATAAACAATTAACATAAAATCACAATTTATTAAAATAAAATGTAGACACTGGCTTCAATTATTATAAATTATGATACGCATCTTACAATTAATCACGTTATACTGAAAATATAATATTTTGACGCAACAATTTTGTTAATTTTAGCGTTAATCACCCAAATATACTGTAGACAAGCAATACGTTTATTTTGTCATCTGTAAAAAATGTGTTCAGAATTTCCAGAAATAGAACCATTTATTCTACTAATACTATTTCATTTCTGACCGTATCGTCCGTATCGCAGCTTGCAGGCGGCCAACCAATAACAAATTTATTAATAGTACCTAAATAGTAAATAATAATAGTGTCCATCAATCGCTGATCAGCGGTCCAGGACAGTCCGAGCCTGAATTATTATACTTATTTTTATATTATTATTATTATTATTTATTTTCATGTATATATATATATATATTTTTTTTAACGAATAATGAATAGACTACTAGTCGTTAATAGTAATTAACGTGGTGATGGCGGGCGGTGAGCTAAATGGTACTTCATCATATATTTCTAAAGCATAATTTCCCCTTCTTACATTTCGTATTTGTGATCTATAATTAGCCAATCTTCTTGGTATATCAATCACTTGGCGATTTCTAACGTATCGCACGGTTATTCGATTTTAAATAAATTTTTGAAATAGAAATTCGCACGAAACTGGCTACTATCTCTTCTTATTGCACGCAAAAAATACTAAAATCCCTGGAGTAATTGGGATGACGATTGTGAGTTGGCCGATCGCCGCACAATCACCCATGTGTTATGCAAATATATTATGAATTCAAATACAACGTTAATAAACATCTTAAAAATTCCGCCGATAAATTTTTTTAATCCGAATACTTTTGAACCAGATAATAATTAGGTATATATTTGATAAAACTCAAAAACTTCATAAACAAATTAATTTTATTCTTAAATATAATTTCAATACGGACGTACAAAATTTTCATACACTTCAACATCAATACATTAAAGAATACAAAATTAAATTAAATTAATTAATTGAGCAAATTAAATACATAAAAAGCCAAAAAAATCATTTTCAGAAAATAATAAATATAAATACCATAGTCTTTGACACTCCACAGTCGAACAATAAAAACAAAAAAAAAATATCATTTTACAACGAGTAAGTATAATAATAAATCAAATATTAATATTATATTTATTTTAATTTGTTTGTTTTAATTTCAGAACAACAATGAATTTACAAAGTATAATAAAGCATACCTCATAATATTGTAATATTATTATTATTAAATTTTTTTATTATTATAGTTTATATTATTTTATTTATGATATAGGTGGCACAATCACCCGTGTGTCATGCAAATCAATTGCTTAAAAATTAATTAAAAATCGAATAATTGTGCGATCGAAATGAGACTTGCACCATTAGATTACACTCGTACTCGACTATTATCCCTGTTAATTTTATGCAAAAATACAAAAAAAGCCTGGAGTCACTGAGCTGACGACTGTTAGATGGCCGTGCACCGCGCAATCACCCGTGTGTCATGCAAATACATTATAAATTAATTAATTAAAAATCGAATAATTGTGCGATCGAAATGAATCATACAACATTAGAATTTACTAGTACTCGGCTATTATTCCTGTTAATTTTATGTATTATGTAAAAGTTCTCAACGGGGGGGGGGGGGGGTACCTACTACAAATATCACGGAGACGGTGATCTCATTTTGCATTGTTGGTACAGCAATCCGAGTACGGTACCTTTTATGCGATATTACGTAATCGTGTTTAAAAAATTCCAAAATTTGCTTTCAAAACGGTATCACTCGACTCCAAATGACTTACTCTATACCACCAAACAGGTTTAAGTCCCCTGGTAAGCGACTTGGACTTGTAGAGGTAGCTAAACGTAGTATTTTACCCCCCGTAATCCTGTATTAAGTATTATTTTCTGGACAACTCGACCCTGACGAAGTTAGGGATATGATTATCTAAGTCGTAGTTCAAGGTTTTGATTTTTAATGAATTTTAAACCGATTCGTATCTACCGCTGTAATGTATATTACGTTCGCACGTGAAGTATCATACGAAAAATATTTATTAAAAATCAAAATTTTGTACTACAGCTTTGAAAATGATATCACTCGACTCTAAATGACTTACTCTATACCACCAAATATTATACTCTATATTTACTTTATTTGTCCGTTCCGATTAATAGTATTTGGCAGTCTGGTTGTATTTAATAGTTATTTATATTTACTGCTACGAAATCCATTAATATCCGAAGCACGAGTTAACGGTTTATTTTAGTATGGTTGCCCATCGAGCTATAAGACGGCATACGATTTAAATCTTGATTCCGGTGCTAGCGCTTCTAATGGACATTTTTACTACTATATAATATGGATAATAAATAATGACAATATGACATTTAAAAATTTTTTAAAATAACTAAAAGAGAGAATTTGCAAACCGAAAATAATACCAATCTACTAATATAGCTGGTAATTATTACAAAATTTAATTTTGCTACTGCGCAAACTGACGAGTCACGATTGAAAAATGTATAATATAAAAGAATTATTATGCATATATTTATATAATGTTATATATTTAACATGGCAATTTTTACTAGTTTTAATTTTAACCATTATGAGCGCTGTATGCGCAAACAGTCATTTGATCACGTGATCTTTTGATTCAAATCGTATGCCGTGTGATAATGTTTTTCTAGTGGGTCGTTGGGCAACCATACTATCTTAAATCGTGATCCGAAGACATAATTCTATGTTTATCCATGTCTATACTAAATGCCAACATAAACTCCGGCCCTATAATATGCCTTCGTTTTCGTATGAAATTTAGTGCGATCACGGCTCATTTGCTCGACAAATAGTTTATTTAGACAATTAGTTTTATTACTCTTAGGCTCGACATGTATTCAAAGCGGACAAGTTTGATTATGGGTTTAGCTGGTGGCCGTGCACCACCTCCTAAAGCACAATCGCCACTACAAATCCATTCTCCAAAATTAATTGTAGTCCCACAATTTGGTGATTGTAAGTATTTAATTTTTCATGATTTCGATTGTCAAAAAAAAAAAGCGGGTAAGTAGGTATCGTTCTACTATACATTAGGGGGTGGGGTGGATCTCGGACTAGGGTAGGATAAATTTTAATGCAATGATAGGTATCATTGTATACGAAAAACGATTCTGAACGGATATGATTTTTCAGTCTAGGATATATTATATTTAAATATTGTCATATATTCTATTTTGAAACATTTAAGTATAAGTTTCAAGATCCTACGTTTGATAATTTTTTAAAAATAACAAAATTCGAAAATTATTTAGTAGTAAAACGTTATTTTACACATGAATTTTTGATTTCAAATTAAAATTAAAACTAAAACGATTGCGAGTCGAATGCTGCTTTTTCACCAATTGGTGAACCTTCTTATGTCGGTATTACATCACTCAAACTGATTTTACCAGGGGAGGAGATAACTGTTTACTATGGACAACATTATTTTGGCGAAAATAATGCACTTTGTATGTGTTTAAGTTGCGAAAACAAGGGGATCGGTTTTTTCAAAAGTAAAGGTATTATTACATATGTATAATTTTCATCTTTTTTTTTAAAATTTCTTCCATACCAACCAATACTCCTAAACAAATCAATTGTTAACACTGAGTCAGTGTTTTTAATCTATATAACTATATATTATATTATTTTAATTATTTACATATTTGTAAAAACAAATCACATAACCACCATTCATTATTGCATACAGTTATTACTTTTTTATTAACACATGGCTTCTACTAGGATGTGCAATTTATGCAATCTTGAATTCATGAGCCGGGCTTATTTATTAGTACACCTCGGTGAATACCATGGAATAAAAATTTCTCAGTCAGTTGCTCACACAATGTCCAAACATATATACCGCATAAAAATTTCAATAATTTAATTATAGGCATTTTTTTTTCAAATACATTATTACAATAGTTTTTACTTATATTACAGTAGAGACGACTATGGCAGTTCACGTCCACCAGCCAGAGACAGAGATAACCGTCAACAAAGTTACTGCATCTCCTCAAACTAAAGAAGGTAATACATATGTTTTTTTTTATACATTTTACTTTTATCTTGTGAATTTCTGCCCTGTCGTCAACTATATTCTTATATTCCTATATTGCTCACACAATCTCCAATTGTACAAACCACATAAAAATTTCGGTATAAATCTAGTTTAGCGGCCACGCGAATTTTTCGATTTTTTTTGCCGAAACCCTAGTAAATCAACGTTTTAAAAACGATGGTGCAAAAAAAAATTGGCGGAAATCAATAGTTTTTGAGTTATACCATTTTGAAATTTGAGTTTTTCTACAATGTACTTATATGGGTAATTTTATGCAAACTTTTGAGCTAAAATAGTGTGGCGCAGTGGTCTGCACCCAAAGTACCATTATCGTGATCTCGGGTTCGAACCCGACATTCAGAGAAAAAATTTTTGCACTTTTTTCCTCGTTTTTTCGTAGAATTAATTTTGCCCCTTTTAACCCTGCTAGGTGACTCAGTGCAAAAAAATGCATTTTTTTAACCCTGTGACCTACTCGAGGTGGTGTTGCATAGCAAATCGAGGGATATTTTCGATTTGTGCGGAGCGGAGCGACGGCGCCGAGGAGCGTAGCGACGAGTGCCGAAACACGCGCAGTCAAATTTTATGCATTTTACATTTTTACATTTTTTAAAATGCATTTTAACCCAACTCCTACTTGAGGTTGTGTTGCATAGCAAGTCGAGTGATGTGTTCGTTTTTAAAAGTCTGAGTGAGCGCAGCGATTAGGTAATCCGATGTCCGTTATCGAATGTACAAATTTCAGTATATGGATGATAAATTGTATATGATTTAAGATAAAGATACTTATTTTTGGTTCATAGCTGTTTCTAACGCAGTATTGGTTACACGTACATACGTTTCTTACTTTGAATTTAATAATGTGGTCTGTGATTAAATTGTTTCAATTATTCGAGTGCAATGAAAATGGTCCGTTGTTCATGACGGTCATTGAACAGCTTCAATCTTGGGGTCTCATTGCAAAGCCAGATACATTGAAATGTAACAATAACCATTTTTTAATATTGTCAGAAAGTAGTGACTATGTCGATGGCTTTGTATGGCGATGCAGAAAGTCGTCATTGGTTTCTAAAAAAAAAGTAAGATGTGATTTTCGACAATCCATCAGAAAAAATACTTTTTTTGAAAAATCTCACATGTCGATTTGGAAACTAGTGTTATTTTCTTATTTGTGGACGGAGAATGTTTCTCAATCTTTCATCAAAAAGGAAATTGATGTTGCGCAACAAACGGTTGTTGACTGGGCATCATTCCATCGTGAAGTAGCTTTTGATGGTATGATTTTACGTCATGAAAAAATCGGTAAATATTGTTGTTTCCATAATTTGTACATGATTCATTTGTTCATTATTTTTTTATTTACATTTATTATTATGAAGGCGGTGAAGGTAAAACTGTTGAAATCGATGAGTCGAAGTTTGGTCGGCGGAAATATTACCGAGGGCATCGAGTGGAGGGGCAGTGGGTTTTTGGTGGTGTGGAGAGGGAAACAGGTAAATGTTTCTTAATACCTGTTGAACGCAGAGATAAAGATACGTTGTTAGCCGTGATTAAAGAATGGATTTTACCCGGGACATTAATAATAAGCGATTGTTGGAAAGTATGTAATCTATTTAATATTTACAACTCTTATACCTACATTATTAAGATTAATTTTGATTTGATAAATTTAGAGTTATGATTGTTTGAAAGACGAGGGTTACAAACATCTAACAGTCAATCACTCAATTCAATTTAAGGACTCTGAGACCGGGGCACATACTAATAATGTGGAAGGGATGTGGCGTCATGCTAAAGCATCCATGAGCCAATATTGTCGTAAGAAACGATTCTACGCAGGGTACTTGGCAAAACATATGTTTTTAAAATCGTGTCGAGTACAAAATGTTGACCCCCTAACAGAGTTCTTCCGATTGTGTTCCATATTATACAACCCTGCCAACCTGACACAGTCGACAATCTCGTGGAGACTGCAGAATCGGAATCTGAAAGCAGTACTGATGTAGTGTCTAGTGAAGAATCGGAATAGTTTTTAAATTGATTTTTCTTTATAATAATAAAAATAAAAATGAAAAAAAAGTGTAAAAAATGTATTTTCTTCTGTCGGGTTCGAACCCGAGATCACGATAACAATGGTACTTTGGGTGCAGACCACTGCGCCACACTATTTTAGCTCGAAACTTTGCATAAAATTACCCATATAAGTACATTGTAGAAAAACTCAAATTTCAAAATGGTATAACTCAAAAATTATTGATTTCCGCCAATTTTTTTTTTTTGCACCATCGTTTTTAAAACGTTGATTTACTAGGGTTTCGGCAAAAAAAAATCGAAAAATTCGCGTGGCCGCTAAACTAGATTTGTTCCAAAATTTCAATGATTTAATTATAAGCATTTTTTTTTTTTTTTTAATTAAATTATGACAATAGTTTTTACTTATATTACAGAAGAGTCTAGTTGTTCGGACACAGAAATTTCTTCTACTGATGAAGTAGAAAACATATCTTGACACGGTCGTGTCGCACGAATACCGCGATCTCACCCGCTAGACCCCCTTGCCTAGGTATCACCACTCGTTCGATAATCAATCGGGACACCCGAGCGATTAATCGAACCAGTTTCTGAGTCGGCGATGAGCCCCGAAGCTCCCGAGGCGTGGGTGACGACCACCGAGAGCTTCGGCGGCGTTTTTGTCTATCGTTAACCGTCGTTACGATCGATCACCGCCCGCCGCCTTTCTATCGCAAGTCCGTGCGTTTTTCCGCGACTTATCGCGTATCCCACTTGTTGGGTGTGATTTTACTTCGTTTTCACACGAACGTGATTTTTCTTGTGTCAGACATATTATTATTATTATATATATATATATATATTCTTTGTTCGTCTCGTTGACTTTGTTCCCGTTGGGACACATACTGTGTGTAAGCTGTGCCTTCGCGTACCATTATCTATATTCATTATTATTAGTATTATATTAATTCTGCCTTTAATATCATATATATACTTTTTCTTTACTTCGCTGTTCTTTTTTCCTAATATATTATATTAACTTGTGCTACGTGACAATCTGGTGATGAAGGGTCTATACAATCCACAGATAGCAGTGTCGACTCTCCTTATAAATATCACTGTGACAAATGTGATTTACCTTTTAAATTTAACTGCTGGTTTAAGAGGCATATGGCTACCCACAGCCCTGGTACCTTTGCCTGCAAATATTGTCCTAAATTATTTAAAAGGAAAGACACTATGCGAGAGCACCAATACCTACATATAGGTACTTCAAAACATAAGTGCAAGGAATGCGGCAGAGAATTTGGTGATAGAAGAAATATGAATATGCATGTAAAATTAGTACATGAAGGTTGTTTGCTGAAATGTGATAAATGTGAAAATATGTATTCAGGGAAAAGGCAGCTGCGTTATCATGACAACAGAGTACATTCGTTAAAAAAACCTTATAAATGCAACAACTGTGGTGAGGCATTTCCTGTGCCGTGCATGCTTGCGGCTCATCGAGTGAAAATGGTAATATATTGAAACTTCATTAAAAAATTATGAATATATAAATTAATTAACATTTTTTTTCAGGATCACAAAATTTAATTAATATATAATTATATATATATGTATATATATATTATATATTATACTAGCTGACCCCGTGCACTTCGTTGCCCGTTAAAAATGCAAATTCTATATAATATGATTCGAATTTTGATTAATTTGTTATTTACTATTCGGTTTAACGGTGTTCAAAACTTAGACATTTTCATTGACTGTTTTGATTCTCAAAAATCTTGTGAAAGCACCACTTTAATATGCGAATTTTGTAAAATGCTTTCTTTTTACACACTAAATTTGTGACACGATTTTACGAATGTATCGTGTAAATAGTAAGCATCGATCTATCATTGTTCAGGCTCTACGTTTATCAGTCAGTGAGTTACTCAAGTCATAATATTATAGTCATTCTGCTTACCGTTGCACAGTGGTCCACAAATTAAAATTAGGCGGTCTTTATTGCCCAATTTTAAAATGATAAAAATTGGATTTTTTTTTTATATATATTATGTCTACATCCTGACGAGTCCAAATATGTATTTGGAAATTCATAAATATTTTCATAACTCGAGTTATAGCTATTTTAATGAGACATTTTTCGATGTATCTGTTATTTTATTTTAATTTTTGTCATTAATTGATTATTTATTTATGTCACATTGTAACCAAAAAAAAAAAATTAAAAATATACCTTTTTAAATTATTTTATCTCTGTTCTATAAATAGATATAATTTTACGAAATATATATATTTTTTCAACACATTTATAATGAAGTTAACTCAAAACTTTTCGTTTTTTTTCTTTTTTCTTTTTTCAAAGACTGCAGATAAAATTACTCAATTTTACACTATATCCAATACATCGATCTTATAGATAAACTTCTCAGCTATACATTGATTGTACATTTTGTTTGCGGCTGTTCGCGACTATTACGTACACAATTTATTATCACTTCAAAATTTCAGATTACTCTAAAAATTAGGTTTTACTCAAATGTATTACTTTTAGTGACAAAATATAAGAAAGCTGGTACTTTTATCATTTATGGTTATAGATTGCAATGACATATAGATAAGGTAACAGCGGATGTACTGCCAGCACACACATTTTCAGTACCTATAGTATTGCGATAATCTTTCCTGTTGCAGTTACTATACAATTATATAAAATAAAATTATTATAAAATATATATATTAAATATTAATTTTGTTCTAGTATATTATAGTTGTTTTACCATTTGTTGATTTTGTTATTTTTATCAACTCATTAAAGTTATTTTATTTTGAACATGGATAACCAAATAGAAGGTAAGATATATATGTATACATTAATATTATAATTGTCATAACTATCAAATTAAGTTATAAACCTTTATTAAAGACATATTTTCAAAATCTTTATATTATTAATTAATTTCAATTTCAATTTTCCAGTTGATATAACTAAAGATTTGAAGAATGGTGATCTTTTTGAAGTTAGAAGACAGAACTTATTTTTGCAATCCGTAACTTCTGTTAGTTCTCGTAAAATATTTTTTGATTTTGTACAGCATAAATTAAATGGCAATATGTGGTCCACTTCTTATACTAATTTAGTAAAACGTCAAATTTTAAATTTTTCGGTAGGGTTGTCAAAAAAATGGCGTAAATCATATCGAAATACGACTAAATTTAAAAAAAATTATTCTGAGTGGCTTAATGCTACATTTAAAATGCCAAAAAATGAAGTTATTATTAATTCCGCATCAACAGTTGGTAGGCGATCTAAGCAATTTGACAAATGTACAGAAAGGACTAAAAGGCGTAAAATTAATGTATTATTAAATTCTAACATTGAATTAACATCTCCTGAAATTATTAGTGCCGCTAAACACAAAATTAACAAATCTGGACAGAGAAGTGTAGTCCAGATTTTTAATACAACTACGACAACACCAAAACGTGCTAAAAAAATAAAAAAATACTTAAAATTCCGAAACTTTAAAACCTATACCTTATAATCCAGATGAAGCATTAGCTTTTTTCATTGAGAATAATTTAACAAAACAACAATATGTTAATATTAGATTGTCCGCAAAAAAAAGAAATGCTGATATTTTTCCTCCATATAATTCAATAATTAATGCAAAAAAACAATGCTACCCTAAAAATTGTATTATGTCTGAAACTTATTGTGAAATTAAACTACAGGATCTACTAGATCATACTTCTACACGGATATTTCTAATTCCTGACATTAAAATAAATGAACTTTTTTTAAAAAGTTTCGAAATTTTATAAAAAATCGTATACGTCAAACGCCATTTAAAAAATAAAAGTTTTAAATAATGACTTTTTGGAAAAACGAAAAGGTGGTCCTAGTGAAGAATCCCTCGGAGAATAAATCGACCTCTATGCAAATTGTACGTCCGGCCATCGGTTTACCGGGAAAACGCGAATGAAAACTGACAATTTCGTGCTTTGGAAAATCACGTTTACGAGCTGTTTGCCGGGAAAACCGTGGGAGATATGACGAAAACCAATAGAGATTAAATTGTTCTCCGTAGGGATCTGCATAAGTTCTATTATTTAGATTTTTCGAAAACGTGTTATTTTGGTTTTTTAAAAACATCGTATACGTCAATCGACGTATCAATTTCTGACTACGGTTGTGTCATACATACCCACAACCAGGGGCGTCATTTCAGTTTTTTTTTTGGGTGTGCCATTTTGAAATTTCACCAGGCCATATAAAAATAGAGCGGATCTACGAATAAATGGTACATTATTTCAGCAGGCCAATTGAGAATATTTTAAATGTAAGGGGTACAACCGCACACCCTGACCCCCCCCCCAAATGACGCCCCTGCCCACAACCACGGCTATAGATACTATGGTTGCGGGACGGTTCGTGATTAGACGTCCATGAAAAGTTCTTGTGTGTTTCTAATACCACCTAGCGCAATCTAGTTTTGTAATTTTGTAATTCAAAAATATATTTTTTTTATGTGCTGCAGTTACTAGGAGCGCTTTTACTCCTAGTTGTACTTATTATGGATGGGGGAGTGGCGGTGTCGAAACATTTGAGGACCGTTCCTCTACTACCCCCCCCCCTGCGCCATATCGATGACCGTCCAGTATATCTTAGTCCGTGGCCTATCTATTCTTCTATTATCTATGGCCGTGCCGCAACCATAGTATCTATAATAGCCGTGCCCACAACTGACGCATAACCTGTCATTATAATCGTGGCAAATGCACAATAATCAGTTCTCAGTATTTTCATGATTGCAAGCTTGCCAACTTTTGTAATTACAATAAAAGTACAATAGTAGGTATTTTATGTCTGTTTTATTCAACTGGATGGAAAGTGTACAAATTATTTTATACTTATATTACGTTTCTAGTGACTTTTATTTTTTAGAAACTAATTGAACAACACAAAACAAATATATAAGACATTATATATGTAACTTTAAATATATAAGAAAAACAACAAAACAACATTATTAAAGATTTTATAAAAGTTATACACTTAATAATAACATAATTAATTAAACTAAATAAAATATAAATGAAAAAGATGAAATACTTACAATCCCTAAACCGGGGTGTGTTCGTGGTAGTGGTGGACGGTGGAGCTTTAAAGATAGCTACAACACCGTCCATAGCATTTTCCACAATTAAACGCGCACGCTTAGACATTTTGACGAAATAAAACAAAAAAAGAAATAAAATTATCGAATACAAAACCAAATTGGAGGTAAAATATTATTGCAGCGCAATCTACAGTGACTATGGATCGTATAAAAATTAATTAATAATTGAATACTAAATAATATCATCCATCGCAATTGTTACCCTCCTAAATGCATCCACAGGGTAGCTGAGTACGTACCCTTTACAGGGACGTATTTTTTATAGCTGTAGGGGTTATGGTTATTTTTTAATATTTTTTTCAAAGTTATGGTTTAGCATACGGTTGCCGCATGGTGCAGTCTACACGGAAAAACTATTATGTGCAAAGTGCTTTTGCACTTAAAATATTTTAGAAGAAATCATTTTTTGAACATAAAGAAAATGTTGATTTTACTAATCAACGGTAATTTTACCATCTACTTTTTGAACATAACGCTCTTAAAACTTAAATACTGATAACACGAAAACAAAATACGAAATACGAAACATGTAAACATGAAACAAATACGAAAACATGCTTTTACGGTCGAATTCCGATTACCTGAATGGCTTCTTAAATACCAGCATTAATTAAATTCCGGCGAGGGACGCAGCTCTGGCGTGGTGGCGTGTGCACCGTTGCTGCGTCAGTCGAAAAATTGTAACCGATGATGTTTACTCGTGACGTGTCGATTGGTTACGAGGGCAATTTGATTTTTTTTTTTTTTTTTTTTTTTTTTTTATAACCCACAGATTAGATAATAAATAGAAGCCTAATTTTCCTTTATTTTTCACCTAAACTTTATGAAGTTGTATTTTTCTGATAGACTAGGTTGTGTAGAATTGAAGTAATGAAATACCCGTACAATTAGAAATAAAATAAATGTTCAAATGTTTAAATAATTAATATAATATATAAACTATGAAATTAAATATTTTTTCCCACAAAAAAATCGATTTTAAAACATTTATTGAAAATATCCATTTGGATTTAATAACTGGAGTTCATAGAATAGTAAATGAGTGTCATTTAATGAGTTTAGACAGTAGACGGTGTCTTTATCTAATTAGGTTCGTTAATAAAATTTTTGGGTGGGTTTGAAAGGAAACAGCATAATTTGTTCATTCATAATTTAACATCCAATGTGTTCATTTCTAAAATTGTAAACCAGAAAATGGATAATAACGAAGTATTGAAAAAATTCGAAAATATGACTTTGGAAGAAGAAATTTTACAGACAGAGGTCGTCATCGTCATGAATAGGCCTTTATTGTGTGTAACCATAAATTTCATAAAGGCTATTCATGACGTGACGGCCACTATTATAGGTATGTAACCATACCATAATAATTTGTTATCTCAGTCTTACAAACTCATTTATATATATTAATATTATATATATATATATTTATTTTAATTCTAGAAAAAACCAGCAATCATAGTACAGTGAAGCTGATAGGCATGAAAAAGAATATTAAAGAAGTAATTTTCAACCTGTTACAAATGAAAAATGTAGAGTCTAGAAAGAGAAAACATTGTACTTATTAATTAAATAAAATAAAGTATTACTCAATATTATAATGTTGTTTGTTTTTTTAGTTTTTAGTCTATTTTATATAATTTTTTAAAAAATTGAAAAGAATTGAAAATTTCAAGTGCAAATACAATCCCAGATTAAGGTGGCTAATCCTAATTTATTCAAAAAAATCGTATAAAATCAACCCTTTCTCCGATCGTTATGAAACTTAGACAGATCATAGCAAGTATCCCGAGCTACCATACCTGCGGTTTTGGTGAACCTACTACAAATATAACGGAGACGGCGATCTCATTGTTCATTGGTGGTCTACCGCGAGATTTTCCCGGCAACAGCTAAACGCCCTTTAGAAAATCGTATAAAATCAACCCTTTTGTCTGTCGTTTTGAAACTTACACACATCGTAGTAAGTACCCCGAGCTACCATTCCTGTGATTTTGGTTAGCCTACTTAAAATATCACGGAGACGGCGATCTCATAGTGCATGGTTGGTCTACCGCGAGACTCTCCCGGCCACAGCTAAACGCCCTTTGGAAAATCGTATAAAATCAACCCTTAGACCGATCGTTTTGAAACTTACACACATCGTAGTAAGTACCCCGAGCTACCATTCCTGTGATTTTGGTTAGCCTACTTAAAATATCACGGAGACGGCGTTCTCATTGTGCATTGTTGGTACAGCGATCAGCATACGCGTTCTGTATTACTATAAATTACGTATAATCGTGTTTTAAAATATTCCAAAAATCGTATAAAATCAACCCTTTGACCGATCGTTTTGAAACTTACACACATCGTAGTAAGTACCCCGAGCTACCATTCCTGTGATTTTGGTTAGCCTACTTAAAATATCACGGAGACGGCGATCTCATTGTGCATGGTTGGTCTACCGCGAGACTCTCCCGGCCACGAGCTGCTGATTACGATTCCGGTTTCAAATTTTTGCGGAAATGAATACCGTGGAAGTTTTTGGACGGGGAAGTTTGGCGGGCGGGGGGTCGTAACGATTACGTAAATTCGCGAGATGTGTTAATTTTAGCCTCTCATAACCCATTGATTTTTTCGACGAATCCTATGGAACGGCACCCGAGGAGTACTTTCGGTCCTTTGGATGGGGGTAGAAAAACCAATATTGACCGAGATATCGACCTTTTTTGAAACATTAAGTTCATTGTGCATTGTTGGTACATCAATGTACCAACAATGCACAATGAGATCGCCGTCTCCGTGATATTTGTAGTGGGTTCACCAAAATCACAGTCATGGTAGCTCGAGGTACTTTCTACGATGTGTGTAAGTTTTAAAACGATCGGTCAAAGGGTTGGTTTTATACGATTTTCTAAAGGGCGTTTAGCTGTTGCCGGGTGAATGATGCCTCCTGTATATATATAATGTTTATTTTGCCTTTTATTTACATAATATTAAATTAATATATTTATATTATTTAGTTGGTTTGGTTCCCATGGTTCAACCACATATTGAAGTAGAAAATGAAAATTCACCTGCAGTGTGGAAAATAATAAAAAAACAAAAGTTTTTAAAAAAAATAAATATCAGAATGAAGTAAGTTTATATTTTTTTATAATCTGGATTAAATACTAAATAACTTATAAATTATTATATCTTTAGAAAGCCAATCAATACATTGCCCAAGCAATTCAAACATTGTACAAGATGGGGAATGTTATAGATTGTAATCTTATTGAATTGTTTTTAAAGGCAAATGGTATATTTAACATTAGTGTTTCTGATCATTTAGTAAAAAACAATGCTCAGATTCAAAATGTCTTGCACACAACCATTTTTATACAAAACACAAATACTCTACACACTAAAATTGTCAACATAATCGTTCAAAATAATTACTACAAAAATTACATATTACACAAAAATTCAATTATCAATAAAATAATGTCTGCCGATACAAATTTAAAAAAACAAAAGTTAAAAAAAGTCAATAGTTACAAAAAAAAGATAAATGATACTTTAAACAGCAAACGATTGGGACATCTAGTTGAATTTGAAATTAAGTAAGTTTCTTATACATTGATATATAGTATATACATATTTCATATTTTAAACATCTATTATTTACAGGAAGCAAATACCAAATCAAACTGTTCAACAAACCATTCCAATTATCAATTGGCATGTTACTCAATTTAAACAATTGAAAAACTACCAATTGTTCAATATTATACCCATGGAAGTTTTTAATGAATTCATGAAATTTAATGATGACTATATTTTTATTAAAAATAAAAATATCGCCATCCACAAAATATTGTCGAATTCAAATATTACTGATGATTTTATGTCGTATGACAAATAGTAAGAAAATTGTTATATTACACACTGTATACATTTTTAATTATTTACATTTACACATTTATTTACAATTATTTACAATTACAGTAAACAGAACCCAGATTTTGGAAATCTTATACATTGTGCATTTAGCAGTATGATCATTTGCGCAAAATTTAATATTATATATTCACACATCGATAAATTCTATGATATTAATGATACCTTTACTGAATTCGGATACTTGATTTACAAATACGAATTATTCAATGATTTTCGTAATATAATTTCAAAATTGGAAAACACAGACAAACATTTTAATTTCGATTTGAATATGATTGTGTATGTATCAAAAAAAAAATAATTTTAATGTTTTTTACAAATAGTTTTTACATATATTCATACAATTATTACAGAAAGGATGTACTTCAACTTAATGCAGAATACATAGACGTTGGAAATACTTACAAAAAATTTTTAAAAGAAAACATTGGAAATTTTACTGTTTGTGAAGTATTCGTGATTGCAGTTTTTGAATGGCTACGTGATAAAAAATATGAATTACCACATTTAACTGTAAGTTATTTACATATATACAAAATTAATTATAATAATAATAATACTTATATTACTTATATTACTTATACTTATAATACTTATATTTATATTTTATAAAATTGCAGATGAATTGCTGTATAAAACATATCATTATTTTTTCAAGAATAATAAAAATTAACTTCCACATTTCCAATTCCCCGCTCTTAATTAAAAAAACTATACTATCCCTAAGAAAAAAAAAAAATATTAATTGCTTTCGTTCCTCTTCCAAATCGGCCAATCTTTATTTCTTAAATCCTAATTTGTCTTCATCTCTTCAAAATTTAAAGAAATCTAAACTATTTAAAATTTTAATTAACATACCGACTTCTATCTTTCAATTTTATTCACAACGCTATTTCAACAACCAAATTAATGTCAATGCTTCAATTTTAAAAAAACAGACTTTTCATCTTTCCCAAAACCAATAATACCACTAATACCAACTTTTTACTAAGGAATTTCAAAAATATATAAATGATTTGGAATTTGAAGATGGAACTAAAGTTATTGATTCTAAACGTAAAACAGGTTTCAAAGGAATTGCTATGGGTTTACAAAGTGCTCTTGATTTATTCAAATTGTTAATTTCTAAAAGTCATATGACGTTTTTTATAACATACAAGATAAGCCAGGATCATTTAAAAACTTTTTTTAGTGCAGTACGAAGTAAAGGAGGATACAATGACAATCTAACATGTCGTCAATTTCAGGCAGCATACAAGCGATTATTAGTGCACAATAGTATAGTGGGTTCGGTGAATGGAAATTGTTCGATCCTAGGTAATACAAACATAGAATCTGTGAATAACAACACAAATATTGAAAAAGAAGAATTGAATTTTAATTTTACATGGCAAACTGAGAGGCATTTGGTCCACCATGATTATTTTGAAAATGTTCACCACTTGAATCCTTACATTGAAGATGTTTGTGTGTATATTACTGGATTTGTTACAATGAAAGGAAGTAAAAAAATTTCAAGTACATCTTGTAAATCCCATTTATTGGCAATAACCCATAACAGCAGAATAGCAAACGTTAAGGATAGAGGTGCTTTAATAAAACCCAGTATTGATGTACAGACTGTTTGCATTGAAACTGAAAAAGTTTTCAGAGAATATACTATCATCAATAAAACAAAAACTTTTGTTTTAAATAAAGTAAAGATTAACCTGTATATCAAATTTTCAATATTTAGCAGTACTTGTGTGAATTTGGATGTTGAAATAAGTAAAAATGAATTTAATTTTATTGTACCTAATTAATTATTATAAAATGTTGGTTATTTTAGCAATTGAGGAAGATGCAGAAATGCTTGTCACTAGTTTAAAACACAATGAGTTAACATGACCTCAGTCGAAATGATTTGGAAAAAAAACTATTGGCTATAGGTTGAATAATTTCAGAGCAACTAACTTTTCTACTCTAGAAATACAAAAAAATTGGCCTCATTACATGCAGCCACTTGGGTACAAACTTGTAAGAAAATAATAATATAATAATTTATAGACATTTTATAAATCTAGATATAGAAATAGATCTATTGCATTTATTTTTTCAAAATCAATTTTTTTAAGATTTGTATTGACTTTAAACACCTCTACAAGAATGCCCTTGACATGCTAAGCACTTATGATAAATCAGTTATGAAATTAATCCAAATATTAGATGATCGTGTGAAGGATCATAGTTGCCGTAGTATGCTAAAGGATATGAAAAGAGACATTAATGCATCAGAGAGTAAGTTTAATGAAGGGTGATTCTTTTATCACACAATACTAAATATTTTGCAAAGTATTGACTTTTTTCAAATTTTTTTATTTAAAAATGTTAGATCTTAGCTTTCTAAACCTGTATAAAATATTTATATTGTTTACCCTTTTATTTATTAGTTTAACCATTATCAATTTGATTTTTAAACAGCAACCTATATTAAGAATTTTATAAATTATTAATTAATAAGGCTATTTTTTTATGAATTATTATATTTAATTTTTTTTCTTCAAAAGTTGATAGTCACTTAACTAATAAATAAAAGAAGAAAAAATTAAAGTTTTATACAGGTTGGAAAAAGCATAGATTTAACATTTTTAAAAATATCAATGCTTTGCAAAATAATGAGTATTGTGTCATAAAAGAAACACCAAGTATTAAAATAAACAACGAAAATAATATTTATAATATTTTAATTAAATTTATATTTGTATGCAAAATATTTTATTGGGTATTTCGATAAATTAAAATTGAATTTCGGACAAGTAGTTTATTAGTTATAACTTAAAAGTTGTAAGTATTTAGAACTTATAAAATTTTTAAGTTTAAATGAGCGGACCAACATTTTGAGAAGTAGCTCTCTGTGCCACTCCACTCCACTCCACTGATCTAAACTTGTATGTGTGTGATTTTTAGATTAAAAATGTTCTGTTTTGTGTAAATTATTTATCTATACTAATTACATGATGATAATTGTCATTTCAGATACAAAGAATTCTATTGTATTATATCTTCTTCATGCTGTTTTTTCTCCAACTACAAAAAAAACTTATATTAATTCAGATGGGAATAAATGTATTATAAAATTTTCTATTAAAGATTCCCAAAATACTTATGTAATAGTTGCAAATACAGCATTGGAACTTGAAAAAAAATTGAAACCTCGAAAAAACTCTAATAATCCTATTCAACCCTGCTTATTAATAGTTGGAACAATAATGAACCCTTGTGGAATAATGGTATACTTTGATGAATTAAAATATAAATTTTTTTCCGTTGTTAAAGCTTAAGACTTGTGTTTTAAAATTTATCATATTTTTAACATGGAGTATCCATTAGAATCCATAAATGTATGGTTATTTATTCAACGTTATTTTTATAACATTAAGTTACAACGTGACAAACCATATCCTATTGTAATTCAAATTATCTCTGAACTAAAATAACAGTTATATTACTTCTTATTTCTTTTAAACACAAGTCAAAATAATATATGCATATTTGTAATATTAAATAATATTATTTTATTTTTATTTTTATTTTTTACAATTGTATTTACTTTTATTTTATGAAATTAATACATTACTACGTACCTATGTAATATCATAATATGTAATTATGTTTATTCTATGTTAAAATAAAATTAATTTAAATGATTTATATGTACCTTTATTTAATATTGATATTATAAAATGTGAGTACTTTTAACACTTTATGAGTGTGTTGGTGCTTATAAAACCCATAGTAATAAGAATTTGTTTGACACTACTAAGGAGTTCAAACTTGTGGTATGTAATTAATTAACTTATAAGTTATATTTATAAAGTATCTAAATAAAAATTAATGCTTAAAGATTAACTTCCTATGGGTTAAAAAAAAAATTTCAAAAAACAAACACTTTCAATCACCAATGGTAACACTGCAGTTTTTAATAATACCGTAATAATACCTAATATTTATACTTATTCTGATATAGGTAGTCACGACGTAACTTCGTAGCAACGATCGATATGACGGTAATATATTTTTTTTTGTATATATAAGTAATAATATTTTTTTTCCATAAATTTCAACACGTTAAGCGACACGTAATTTTTTCATACACATGCCATTATGTGTATAATAAATTACATGTCGGTTAACGTGTAGAAATATAGGGCAATTCAATTTTTCCTATCGGGGTTTGTAGTGTAGCGACACTCGTACAACATCGGCGAGCGCACGTCGTTTTGGAATGTATCTATAAAAATTGGTATTATCTTTATTTATTATTAATATTCGTTATACCGTTCGATTTAACATTCAATTTCAAAGAATTCCAAATTCAGGTATGTTGTCCTACATTATTATAAACTACAAGTAAAAATTTCATTATCCATTTTTGTACTTATATTCAACCGCCACTGTACATTAGTCAGAACAGATGCAACAATATACTGATTTAGTACGATTGCAGATATGAACCATGTTCAAGATTTCCTAACGAAAAGGCGTATGGTGCGAAAGTGGTAGGTATGTGCCAAAAAAATTCAACCACAAGAACATCTGAAAAAATTGGCCGGGCAATGTTTTTTCATTCATGAAGACGATATTCGAGAAGGCATAAATGACTTTTCAATGAAATATAGTAATAGGAAAAATTCCCAAATGATATTCTTAGGTCCAGCAGCATATGTTAACCACGATTGCGAGTCCAACTGCACTTAGGCATCGCTAGTTTCGAAATCATATGTGCACCTAAAGGCATGTAAATGCATATACCCAGGGGAAGAAATAACTGCATACTATGGAAATGATTTTTTTGGAGAAAACAATGAAAATTGCAGATGCAATTTATGTGAAATAAAAGGCATTGGTTATTTCAAAAAACAAACACTTTCAATCACCAATGGTAACACTGCAGTTTTTTTATACATTTTACTTTTTATTATTCATGTTAATTTCTCCCTTCTCAATAGCAATCACACTTACAAAAAAAACAATTTTTTCTATATATTACAATACAACCGTTGTTCAGTATCGCATACACTTATAATATTGGTTTATTGACCCATGGCTTCTAAAAGTTTGTGCAATTTATGCAGGCTCAATTTCAAGAGCCGGGCTTATTTAATAGTACACCTTGGTACATTCCACTGCATACAAAATCCTCAGGCTGTTGCTAATAAAATGTCCAACTGTACATAACACATATTAAGTTCAATAATTGAATTCTTATTATTATTTTGAATACATTTATGACAATGTCTTTATTAATATATATATATATATATATATATATATATAATGATAGAATTTCCAATTGTTTGGAATTTTTTGAAAAAAAAAAGCTTATAATATTACTGCTCCTGTGCTTACTTTACGCGATAAATTACGAAACTTTGTTGTTCGATTTAGGAGTAACATAACTATTGTAATAATTGAAAATTAACTTCATATATTACGATTTAAAGATCATTTTGGGTTGGCTTGCTACAAACAAAGTCAAATGAACATATTACAATAATGAAAAGTTCAAATAACACAGATTGGTACTGTTTATTTTGGCATAGATGAAGGGTTAAAATTTATACTGGCTGATGAGTATACTGAAAATAAGATACGCATATTGTTCAACATCGATGGCTTACCCCTATATAATAGTTCAATACAGCAATTTTGGCCTATCTAGGACTAATTTTGCATCATGAATATGAGTCAAAACCATTTATTGTGGCTGTGTATAGTGGTGACTCTAAACCTCAAGATGGAAATATTTTATTAGAAGATTTTGTTCGGGAAGTAGTATCTTTAATCCAAAATGGTTTAAAAATTGGACATAGGACTTACTTTTGAAATAGATATTGTTGGATTTTCTTGTGATAAACCAGCTAGATCATTCATAAAGAAATGCAAAGGTCACGGGGGGTTCTACGCATGTGAAGGATGTGAGACCCGAGGCATGACAATAAATAAAAAAGAGTGTATCTTACAATTAATTCAAAATTACGTACTAAAAAGAGTTTTATAAGACAAAGTCAATCTGAACATCATTTGGATGGAAAAATTTTGTTGATAGATATACCTAATTTTGACCCTGTAAAATCCATTTTTTTAGATTCAATGCATTTATTGTACCTTGGTGTTATGAAATGGATTTTACAGAAATTAGTTGGTAAAAAAAATGAGAGTAAATCATAAATGCAAACTTTCTAGGTTTCAATTACAGCAGTTCGATACATCTTTAAAAATGTTGACAAAGCATGTGCCAAAAGAATTTCAGAGAAAAAAATTAGACTTGGATATAATTAACCACTGGAAAGCAACACAGTTTCGTTTTTATTAAACTATTGTGGTGCTTTGGTACTACGTACAATTCTACCTCAAAAATGTACTGTCACTTTCTACTTTTAGTAGTTGCTTGTAGAATATTAAATAACCCAGAATTGTGTGTTAAATATGTCAGCTATGCAAGAGTTGAAGAAATTTGTTGAACTTCTTCCTTCATTTTACGGTCCCGATTAGCAAATTATGAACAATCATAATTTAATACATTTAGCTGATGATGTGGAACATGAGAAAATGGCTTTGTCAGAAATATCTGCTTTTCCTTTTGAAAATGTTCTGGGTAAAATTAAAAGGATGATTCGTGGAAGAAGTAATTCTGTATCACAGTTAGTTAGAAGAGTGTCAGAACAGAAAGCATGTCTAAAGATAATTAAGAAAAATGCTTTTTATAAGAAAAAGTTTCTCATAGTCAATCTTGTCATTACATGTAAAACTAAAGTTGATATAAAAAGCATAATTTTACTCGGATTTGAGTTAACTACATTAAGTCCTAACAATATTGTTAAGCTGAATTCTGGTGATGTTTTTAGTATTATGAGAATAAAGAAAAAAAGTCATAACATTTTTTTTCATGGGTTTATCTTTGAGAGTATCACAAATGCTTTCAAATATCTTAGCAATTCGACAAATATCGGAATTATGAAGTTGGGTCGATTAAGTAAAAAAGGAAGAAAGTCATTTCAATAGATGTTTTAAAAAAATGTGTCTTTTTTATGATGGCAATGAGTGATATGCAGTTATATTACTACATAATTCATAAGATAATTCTATCATCAATATAATTATAGGCTTCATAATTTATGTTATTATGTACATACTGTAAGACTCAAAATTATTATTACAATGTTATCTATGTTATATCTTTATACGGTTGCTGTGGGCAACACTGCACACAGCTACGCAGTTAGTTCACGACGGTGATGCGATGAACGTCTCGCATCCCGTTTAAATAAATAAATATTATTCTACAACGGCTAGTATTATTTTATTTATTTACAATACTTTTATTTTCATTTTATTTGGTAAATTTAACTATTTTTAACAGTAATTATTTTTTTTTAAATAAATGTGTATATTCCTAACCTAACCTAACTTTGAAGTAAAAGAAGGTATATGGTATTTAAGTTATTTATTTTATTACTCATATTACAATTATTTTTATATACTTATACAGACTATGTAATCTTTCGTTACAGATATAAATTTTAAGACCAATACAACTCATGTTGTAATAAAATCTAATAGAAAATTAAATGGGAAAGATTGTATTGATCTAGTTAGACATCGAACAATATTGAACAGCAATGTCGTGAATCGTGATATTTACAGTTAGTCCGATATAAACCGCGTATGCGCCCACTGTACATTTTAGGTTACAGAACTTTGTAGCAATGTCTAATTTAAGTTTCAATGCTAACATCGCACCTCAACGTTACCAAAACATGATATTTAACGGTTTAGTTTTACCAATATTTTAAGTTTATATATCAACATCCTAGAAACGTTGACGTAAAAATATGTTTCAACATCTCTGAAACAAGTACCTATCTGTAACATCGCAGAAACAGCATAGTGATGTGATGGAAAACAATTTATATTTTCAATAATAATAATTATTAATATATTATAATAAAAAATATTTCCAATTATTATTTATAATAATAGACAAATATAGCGCTATTTTTATATATTTGTTATTGTCAACTTATCCCGCCCGACGCGACTGCTGCAAGGTTCGCTAAGACACTGCAAATATCCACCCACCACACATGACATTTTTGTATTGCATTTTTGGAATTGCTCACATTTCACACGTTGGTATTTATTGCTTGTATTTATTATTTAATATTTTTGCGTACAAAAACTTTATTACCTACGTAATGCATGATGGATATCCAATATACTAGTAGAACGGTAAGTTACATTAATTTATATAAAATACTAAATATTATGATATTAATAATTATTACTTGGTGCTGTGCTTTTATTAACGCGTGTTAGTAGGTACTGTTAGTAAATTAGTACCTATTTAGTTATATATTGCTAAATGCTAATGTCCTAAAATAAGTAAAATAATTGGTTTATTATCTTGAAGCCTAATAAAAAAATGCATTATTTATTTTAATATTTTAATACAATTTAGGTTCCAAAAACCAAAAGATGGGTCATAGGGAGTTTTACATATACAAATGAATTCAGCGTTATACCAACAAATTGGTTGATTAGGACATCAAGTCCAGATGACCGGACTATTATCTATTGTAAATGGCCACCACCACCGACTACTGTTACTACCTAGTGACATCATTGATATAGCAAGTGAATCTCAGATTGATTGGCCAAGCTATAAGATTAGGTTGCCAAATAATGGAAAATAATTTAGTAAGTTAAACTCCATATAAATCCATATAATTTACATAGCTCCAAGTCATAAAATATACAATAATAATAATAATAACACAATACCAAATGTTATTTTGACTCGCTATACCTACCTACAACTTCCTAACTTTAATGATTACAAATCTCAATTATAGCTAGTTTCAAGAAAGCATGGCATCACAAATTTGTTTTGAGCTCAGACTCATCTGTTAACGAAGTCGATGAATTAAAAAATAAAAATCTATGTAGCCAAACACAAAAATCTAATTTTAATAAGGACTCAGATTCTTCTGAATCTGAAGAAGAAGGCAAAGTATATATATTATGAGGTATGAGGTATATAACATGAACATATTTATAATGACAGTTTAAAAAAACTAACAATTATACTTTTTTTAGTATACGAGGGTGGTTCAAATATGATCGAGACAAACGCAGTAAATGGCGCGCATGTATGTTTCGACGGTCGTGGCTTGATTATGTGATAGCTGGGTTTCTTACGAACAGTGTGGCATTGTTTTCGTCGGATTCGTGTGCTACGACCCTGAGTGAACGTCAAGTGCCGACTGCCGTTGCGCAACGTATTATCATTCGTTTTTTAGTGGGAGAAGACATTAAAAACACGGATATTTTTGTGCGTTTGCAAAAGCAGTTCGGTAGGGCTGCTGTGTTTAAATGGACCAAAGCATTCAAGGATGGCCGCAAAACCGTTGAGAATGAGCCACATGATCGTCGACCGCGAACCAGCGTCACACCAGACAACATAGGTTAATCTAACAACAGGCAGGGCGTGCTGTACGTCGATTTCCTGCGCACTCAACTTACCATTAATGCTGTATACTACTCTAACCTTCTGAAAACACACGTGAAACCCGCTTATCGGTCGAAACGGAGGAGCATTCCAGCACGAAGTGCGATTCTCCTCCAGGATAACGCGCGCCCTCATACCGCGCGTCTCACGCTCGATACAATATCGAAATTGGGGTGGAAGGTACTGGAACACAACCCCTACAGTCCGGATTTATCGCCCTGCGAATACCATATGTTTGGACCACTGAAAGAGGCTCTCAGAGGTCAAAAGTTATTGGGGTATTGGGGTTCGTGCGCACATGGCTGTCCGAGTTGCCCAAGGAATTTTTCGATACCGGCATCAAAAAACTTCCGGAAAGGTGGAAAAAATGTATAAATATTGAGGGGAATTACCTAGAAAAAATGTGATTTTTTGTAAATTTTTTCGATAATAAATAAACGTGTTACAGCATTTGTCTCGATCATATTTGAACCACCCTCGTATAATATATTAGAGCTGCAGGTTGTAGAGAAGAATTCACACAAAATATTATCTACTGCCAACTCCAATCAGCAAATGGTAAATTATAAAAGCTATATATTCACATAATTTTTTAAGTTGGTTCAAGATATCATAATCACATGGTTTCTCTCAGTTTCTATATTTTAATTTAGGGTTTACAGTATTTTTTATACCTATTGTAACGTGCCACGTACGAGCAACAGAATGATGTAGTATCGAGTGGTTTGATTTAATAAAAAATGAAGACTGTTCAAATAATTAAATAAGTTAAACTTTGAAAAATATTATAAGTCCAAATAATAAAATTATTGAACTGGGTGACGTGAAGGTGCTTGCTCCAACTCTGGTAAATCACGTCTTAAATGTGTCTATTCAGGGCCCCCTTATATATCATCCAGAGACTCCCGCGGTACCTGCAGATCCCTGCTGCTCAGTGGTACGTGCGGCCTTCGCCTTCCCACGCTTTGCGTCAATCATATATAGAGATTATTTCCTGTTTAGTCATAAGTGTGCGTCAACTATATATCTATAATATTCCACCGGGTAGAAAGCGTACGTGCGATGATAACTTTTTGATTAGTTCTTACTCTTCATTTTTAGGTTTAAATTATAATCTTTTATAATAGCCCAATTATAATAATAGTTGCTACCCCTAATGTTTGGTTATTTTTGGTTATGGTGTGGAGTTTTTGTATTATATTTAGTGTGTAGTATCAGAGCACGTTGCATTATTATGGTTTAATAATTTAATTTTATCTTATCCATTCAAAATTATAAATATATAATATCAAACCTTAACTCGACATTTAAACCATACATTATTTTGTATATTTTTATTTTTTATATAATGCCAAAGAATTTCAGTCAGATGCTAAGTATCCAAACTAATAGAAGACAGGAAGTTCTATAGACTATAGAAGATTATAACTTTAATCAGTATGACATGCTATATCTATATAAACTAAATAACAGTCTACTAGAAACCACTGATTCACTAGCCTCGGACAAACAAATGGTCATTACAATATTAATTATTAAAATAGTAATAACTTTACTGATGAAGTTCAGTACCTAATAAATAATACTTAATATATAATTTATAGTAATTTTAAGTATTCAACTGCAGTGTAATAAGTATTTCTAATAAAAACTAATATGAAAAAGACTATAGTGCGTTTCACAACAAATGTCCCTCGATACTAACATTTGATTCGTTAGTAAAATTAATTGGTTATAGCAGGCTAAATTCGCGATGTTTGATATTACGTAATATTACCGCCCCCCGCACCACAAATCACTTCCCCGCCATAAACTACCTTAAATAATGGTTTGCACCAAACAGAAAAAACGTCAAAATGATCATAACATTTAGCTCTATACGATTAAAGGAATGAATTACACGATATCATTGGCGGAAAAATCATGGAAAGTACATTTTGGTTCACCGGTGTTGGGTTCAGCGTATTGTAGACTACCCCGACACCGGTGAACCAAAATGTACTTTCCATGATTTTTCCGCCAATGATATCGTGTAATTCATTCCTTTAATCGTATAGAGCTAAATGTTATGATCATTTTGACGTTTTTTCTGTTTGGTGCAAACCATTATTTAAGGTAGTCCATGGCTAGGGCGCACGACCAGCAGACTAGTAGCGGAGTGGCAAAAGCTCTTCAGCATTTCGAGGACACGGCCCTCCGCTATTACCAAGTGCCCGACGCCAATGAGGCGATTCGGCGACAATCGACTCTCGATACGGTGGACCAAACGGCGGCGTTCGAGGTCACCGCACTCGACGAATGAGTCCTCCAAACGTACTTCGACATAACGAAAAGAATGCAAAACAATCTTATTTTTTCGTTTCAGATTCGACGATTTGTTCCTCGCCGAGCCTTATTCCAAAGTGAACGAGCAGACCGCACTGGAAAAGCTTCTCACGTCGGACGCGTATTCGGCGCACCCCACGGCCAAGGTCTCCAGCACCTTTGTCCAAAAAATATGTTCCATGTTTAATGGCAAGGTGCTGGATGCCCGTGTCGAGATCTTCGCCAAAGACTACGACGCGAACAACATCAGCCGCATCGCCGTCGTCGATTGCGCAAAATCAAACAAACTACATTATTTCTAACGAAAAGGACACGTTTATCAAAAACGTGATATCTCGAACGTCAAAAAAATGAAAAAACAATAGTTTACACGATCATGTAAATTGAGAATGACGGCGTTGGGCGCGGACGCCGGTCCAGTGGAATAGGCCTACAGGGGATACCACTATAAAAAAACGAGCCTTTTGCTATACCTCAGTGGTGGTTTGGAAAATAGCGACATTTTTTTCTTGGACATTTATTGAAAATCAACTTTTTTTTTTACTCGCCGGGCCGTTACGTGCGAGATGTTTTGCCGAATTTCCACACCACCCGAAAGGTACGTTTTTTTTATAGTGGTTTCTCCATGAGGACTGATCCACTTTACAGACGTCTGCTAATAACTATTTCTAGGAAAAAAAAATAATAGCTAATCTCATCGATTTCATCCACGCGATCACGAATACCCGTAAAAAGATATTCGCTACTTGCGAACGATTAGCATAGAAAGGAAAATAAATAATAGCTAATCTCATCGATTTCATTCACGCGATCACGAATACCCGTAAAAAGATATTCGCTACTTGCGAACGATTAGCGTAGAAAGGAAAAAAACACTTTGAAAACTATTTAGGAACAAAAAAAAATTATTTAAGAGAGCACAACTTTTCACTTTGACTGCTACACGAGAACTGACGCCGGTACGAGTGTCTGACCGGTACCGTTGCGTCCCGGCACCAGCGCTACGACACTATAGCGCTTTGGCGTATCGCTACGTATCGGTGTCATTTGCCATTGGATTCTCACCAAGAACCCTAGTAGTAATTATTTCAAAGTGTTTAAAGTTTTTTAATTTCATCGATTAAACGAAAGTTTTTTTCCATGCTGACTGAATTACTCCAACGTGTATGTCGTACGCATGTAGCGGATATTTCATTATATTGTGGGCGTTTTCATTTTTTTTTCTCTCCGACGTCGTAGTAAGACCCACCCGGGCAGACTTACGCGACTTGGAGAGATTATGTAACTTCAAAATATTGTAATATTGTAATTACCGACAATGAATAATGAGGTATCCGTGATCGCGTAGATGAAATCGATGCGACGAAAGTTGGCTAGTTTCGGTCGGAAGTCGTCACTCAGCGTTGATTTTGCGATTTCTCGAAAACTAGTCGATAGAACAGCACGAAATTTTTTACCAAACGTTTATAATGTCGTTTTATATACGTGGCTAAATTTTCAGAACATTCCGATTTTTTTTAAGCGTTTTATAGACAAATCGGTAAATCCGAAGATGTTTCCCGAAGATTTGTTTTTATTATTTTTTTCTGATTTTGCGATTTCTCGAAAACTAGTCTATGCACGATTCCGGTTATGGTATTGTATTTTTTACTTTCTTTTTATTTATTTATTCATCGTTTTTTACGTTCGTGCGTATTTGTTTTGCTGTGGCAGAAACCGACGATTCCATCAGGTGTACGAACCCCAGGAGTCCCCTGCGGCTTTCGCACATGACCAGTGACGAGGACGACGTAGGAACGGCGCATTGCCGGAGACGACGCCGGGACATCTGTGACAGAGATGTATATAGCATTAGTCAGCGGGTAATTGTTATATTTACACGCTAAAGCGAGTAGCGTTGAGATAAATCTTTTAATTTTCAGCTCACCAAATACTGCCCGTTCTGTAATTTTAACACTGACAATAACAAAATGGTGCGGCACATTGGTATAAAACATAAGAATGAAATCCGCAAACCTTTAAACGCATCCCTCGCTGCAATTGGCAAAGTTTACGGGAGCGAATGGCGGCGGTCAATAACGCTCGTCCCGATGAGCGTCGTCCGGCAGCAGGTCGGCGCTTATTGGGACGACGCGAGTTTCAGAAGGATAGCGTTTAGGTAATTATCATTCTTTATAGTTTGAGAGTGTATGGATTGACCGTCGATTATTCGAATTTATAGACTTTGCATCATGGGTTGAATGAAAGTATACGGCGGATCATGGGATCTTTGAGTCTGAAGTCTTTGACTCTGAGCCACCCAAAGCATTCGCCGATCGTCGCTAATTATATGGCGAACATTTCCCGAGTGCTGAGCTACGTGGACCAGTACCTGAAAAATAAAAAAACACCGGCTACCCATTGGTCGGACTTGTTGGGGTGCGGCGTTGAGCCGTACGTCGAGCGTCGAGTATTTGGAAAAGTGAGTGGTGGTGTAATCGGTGGAACGTTGGATATCATTTTTTTTTTTTTGCTTTTAAACGATAACACATTTTTTCGTGTTCCGCAGACGCGAAAGACTCGGAAAAACGGTTTCTACGTCCATCAACAACCTCAAGAATCTGGGAAACCTCGTCGATATCGACTTACTCGTACGACGATCCAAGGTTCCCCAAATTCTTCGACGGCGGACCCAGAGCCACCACCGTCAACGGTATAAAGGTGCTGAAGAAAAGGCTAGACTTACTGTACAAGAGTAAATTGGGCAGACAACCAGCGGAGTTGTTTTTACGAAAAACAGACGAAGCTAACACACTGCCCGAATACTTTGCGGTAAAGACGGTCATAGACCGTATCGAGGAGAAAGTACAAGTCCTACTCGCCTCCATGGAAGAAAACCTGGGACCCGAAGCCGTCGTGAACTTATCGTCAGAGCCCGGTTGCAGCGGCATGCAGAAGATGGTGGCTATACACCGCTGCGCGCCGTGTCCCGCGTTGTCGTCTCACCGACCCCCGACCTCTGTGTTTTCAGATGAGCGCCTGGTGGAGAAAAGCGTGTTGCGGGCTGGCCGTCCTCGTGCTGTGGCTGTCAAACACTTCAGCGGTGTCGTGTCGGACATGACTACCGACGAATGGGCAGCCCGCAGGCAGGAGGCGGACAAAACCATTGTAGTCGTCGCCAAGCACAAGACAGGAGACAAAGAGCCCGCTCCGATCGTACTACCGCCGAACATCAATCGCTTGATGGAAAGGTAATATATCTTCGCGACACGTACCGTATCGGTCACATTGCGCGTGTAACACAAAACGAATAACCGACGTATCTCGCCTTGTTCGCAGATACTACGACCTCAGAAGAGAATACCTACGGAAAATAACAATTTCTTCGTAACAAACAAGAGGAAGCGTTTGGTAAAGATCTACGATGAAATCAATGAGATATACGGATCACGACTGTCGGCCAATATTTTTCGAAGAATGGTGGAGTCCATGGCTAGGACGCACAACCAGCAAACTAGTAGCGGAGTGGCAAAAGGTCTTCAGCATTCCGAAGACACGAACCTCCGCTATTACCAAGTGCCCGACGCCAACGAGGCGATTCGCCGACAATCGACCATCGACAAAGTGGACCAAACGGCGGCGTTCGAGGTCGCCGTACTCAACGAGTGAGTGCTCCAAACGTACGCTTCGACATAACGGAAAGAACGCAAAACAATCTTATTTTTTCGTTTCAGATTTTACGATTTGTTCCCCGCCGAACAGACCGCACTGGAACGACTACTAACGCAAGACGCGTATTCGGCGCACCCCACGGCCAAGGTATCCAGCACCTTTGTCCACAAAATATGTTCCATGTTTAATGACAATGTGCTGGACGCCCGCGTCCACATCTTAACGCAGATGATGACCAATGACTACAACGATGATAACATCAGCCGCATCGCCATCGTTGATTGCGCTAAGTTAAATAAAATTACCCATTTTCTACACTACGAAAAGGAAAAGCTCATCAAAAACGTTATCTCAAACAAAATAAATAATAGTTTTTTTTTAGCATCGGGCGCAGACGTCGGTCCAGTGGAATAGGCCTACAAGGGATACCACTATAAAAAAAAAGAGCCTTTCGCTATACCTCAGTGGTGGTTTGGAAAATAGCGACATTTTTTTCTTGGACATTTCTTTGAAAATCGACTTTTTTTACTCGCCGGGCCGTTACGCCCGTTTCTAGCCGTGGTAGGTACCGCGAGAGTCGGTAAATTTCATAGATGCAGTTCAATCCGCGGATTGTCTCACTGACGGGTACAAATAGCTAGGGAACGGCGTGCCGGAGAAACGCGGGAATGACGGTCACTTACAAACTATATCCGGTTACAGCATTGTACATGCATTTTCATCGCTATCTGCGTATAGGCCAGCATTAATGTCAGGCCCGTAGCCAGACCAAATTTTTTTGGGGGGGCATTATATTTTTAATATTTATAGAGGGGGCAAGGTTAGGGGGGGACAACGCCCCTCTCTGCCCCCCTGGCTACTGGCCTGATTTATGTTTAAAAGGACCAACGTATTAAAAATTCAAATAACGTTCGTTGGTTCACAGATATTTTTTGACCTGTTCGGTGCGCGAGTTTACGTATTATAACTTAAACTTTAAGATTTGAAAAAAGGGTTTCGCGCCCAGCTGGTTGATGGCAACCACAAATCTTGGGACACAAAACTACCCGCAATTCTATTTTCGATACGGAACAGGTGTAACGAACAGACATGATACTCACCCACGGTCCTCGTTCTCGGTAGGGAATGTAAAAGGCCCGGAGATTGGGCGCTGTCAAATTCAACACCGGTTAGTATAGGGAAATCGCAGGAAGAGAGGGTAGTGCGTGAGCAACAATTTTTGGGCAAGAAGGTAGGGGTACAACCGAGTGCGAACACCGTGACACCGGTGAAGTTCGACAAGGGCGATGTAGTATACTACAAAGCACACCACCTATCAAAGGCACACAAAGATTTCCACGCCGGATTCGCACCAAAGTGGTGGGGACCGGTAAGGCTGGAGAGGCAGGTCGGGAAAGGTGTTTTCCTCACCGACCAACAGCCATCGCGGAAAATACATGTGTCCTGCCTAAAACGCGCACCGCATAACAAGATTGCCAAATAACACAATACACGCTAAAATTTTATTATATATATACATGTGTGTTGTACCCTAGCCGCCGTTTTACAGATTCCGCAGAGTATCATGAGTGGCCGACAATCCGCCGGGCCATGGCAGCCGGTAGCTAACCTGATCTGTCGGTTGGGGCTGGTCAACGAGGGCGACGCACCGCAGACCGCAATTCAGGTGGCGAGGATATCCACCGCACAGCTGCTACAAGACCCGGTGCGGGCGGCGATCTACCGATGAGGTTGGGAGGACAGGGCTGCGAGCATCCAAAGGACACTGCAACAACCTCCACAGCCGAGCACCCGCCGACCACAACCGACTCCATCACTGGCCCGGTCACAAAGGCCGAGCCCCCGGACACTCGCCGGCAAGACGGCCGCAAAACCAGGCGGCCGCCGGTACGGCGAGTCGACCGAGCTTCACGACACCAAGGGCGCCGGCACCGGCGCCCAAGGTTTCTGGAACGACTCCTCCCCCCCCGGTGGCAGTGAAGACGGACGCACAGCAGGCGAGGAACCGTAAGAAGTTCCAACAGCTGAAGGAGAAGAGAGGGCCAGGAAGCTATCGGTAAGCCAACAACACAGGCTAGCCAAGCAACCTACGCCCACTTCGGATCCAGAGGCCGCCTGCAGTGATCCGTCGGAACCGACACCGGTGGAAACGATGGAGGTGGACGAACCAGCGCCCAAGCGTTGCTGTTTAGTTTAAGACACTCAAGTTTGACCACTTGTCTAAATTGACGGAAATAACTACTGATGTGGAAAGCATTGTATATGCATTTTCATCGTTATCTGCGTATAGGCCAACGCAGCCTTCGATGTTGCAGTTGAAGGTACATGTTCTCCATGCAAAAATACCAAACTATTAGATGGTTTATTTGGCCACAACCGAAAGAGTAGGTTTAGGTGTTTTATGATGACCGAATAATTGGTAATTTTGTAACTTAAAATTTTGTTTAGACTATATACACGTTGAGTTCACCCTTGAGGGTTACCCAGCTCTGTCCATTAGGGTACTGGTAAGTGTTATAAGAAGAGTCTTCGGACTCATCCGATGAGGAGGTTTTCCTCAACACGGTGGATATAGATTGGAGGAAAAAATTTTTTGATTTGGTATTTGGACTTGCTATAGTACGATTAAGTGCTAAAAGCCCTAGTCGTTATAACATTTTCGGACAGCATTTGTAAGTTTATTTTTTGTTCGTATAATTTTGCGTTTACTCTTTTTGTACATTGATTGTTGTTTTTTTTTTTATTATATGTATGAAATGTAGATTTTATTGTGCCGCTCATGAACTTCAACTGCCCCCAGATGGAACTGTTTCATTTATAAGTAGGTTTTTAGATCCATTTAATCATACCATTAAAATTGTACAGTTGCATGTTGCGGTTAATCTTCGGATGCAGTCAACCTGCAGAGCATTAATGTCAGGCCCGTAGCCAGACCAAATTTTCAGGTGGGGCAAAGTAAATTTTTTTGGGGGGGCATTATATATAAAAACAATGTCTTTCTTATATTTTTAATATTTATAGAGGGGGCAAGGTTAGGGGGGGCAACTCCCCCTCTCATCCCCCCGTGGCAACGGGCCTGATTTATGTTTAAAAGGACCAACGTATTAAAAATTCAAATAACGTTCGTAATTGTAAAAATAAGTTTAACATTAACAAAATTGTATTTCATACTTTAAAAATACACACGCTAAATTAGAAAACTACATAAAAGCAAAAATAACCCAGACAATAATTGAAAATGTTAGTTTTGAAGAAATATGTTTTATATATTATATTGAAAAGAACTTTTATACTTTTCTACCTAACCTAACATTTTTTCTAAGAATTATCTTTGTTGCAAATTATTTTAAAAAGTACATTTACTGACAGCGTATTCACTCGCTCCGACATCAAAATCAAAAATATCCTTCTACCCGTTGTTTAAAACCACTCAGGGAATTAAAAGAGAAAAAATTAAATTTTTGTTTACGAGAAAATTAGTTAATTTTCTATACAATTGACAGAACAATATTGCAGTATGTTTAAATACGTTTTATATATTTTTTTTTACATATCATTATGCGACAATGATTTCCCATTTATTCACCGTGGTCGCACAAATAGTAAGAAGTTCTCCTAGGGCCTGAAGCCTTTTTAATCACTCCTGTGATCCAAATACAGATTGGTTCCCTTAGGAAAATGAAATATCAAATTTTTATTACGACCACTAAACCCATAGTGTGGTAAAGTAACAATCTAGTACAGTGATTTATATTTTGGTGTTGACAACAAAAGTGCAAATTTTTGTTTACGTAAAGACAAACGTGTTGCATGAACGTCAAAGAAAAGTTGCCTGATGCAGGAGCACCGGACCCAGGTCCTCAACGCTTTTCGCTCTCCACTCCGCACAACATGGCACCAGTATTACCAAATATTAAATACCGCACATAATATAATTTAATTAATATTACAAAGAATATTATTAAATATTAATTGTCAATCGTTACTGATGGATAGACCGATGGACCAGACTTGCGGTTACTTATAGTACCAATACCAACCATAAATGCGTAATATGCAATGGAACAACGAATGTCTTACGGGTGCCATTCAATTTGAATTGTTCCTTCGTAGTGAGTAAACGTATTAGTAATTTTAACCTTTTCGCGTGTATTTTTTGTTTGTTTATAGGTTAACTGTAATATGTCATTTTACTTAATTAATAAATTAATATTAAATGTTATAGATAATGTTCAACGTAAAAATCAAAAACTGCGCGGTGATGGTCAACTCCGACCAAAAAAGCCAAAAAGTATGAATATCAAAAATAATGAACAATTACAATGTTACCTATACACTTTTATTTTTCAGGATGCTATAGCTGTGGCAAAAAAGGCCTTCTGGCCCGTGACCGTACGTATATTTTGTAATTATATATATTATTATTATTATTATTATTGCTATTATTGCGTGTAAGCAATAAATCTTCCTAAATTATTAATAAGGTATGTAAATAATAATTACCTTTTTTTAATAGGATATACCAACGACAATTGCAACAGCAATAAATAATTATACAACACAAAATATAACATTTGGGGCATGACTTTGTAAATCGCAAGGTGTTAAACTTGTAAATACATTCACAGGATAGCAACCTGTATGTGCTTTCCACAATTTTTTTTTTTTAAAGCTGTAGAAGTGTAGAATGTTATTCAACATGAATAACAGAATGTGTTAATGAATATTAATTGTCCGTTTTGTAAATACAAATCCATATTTAAATCAACATTATTGTATCATCTCAATAATATGCATTTTAAACATCAGCTATGCACAAATCTACATAGATAATGTTCAATAGTAAACTGTATAAACTGAGACGAAATTTTTTTTTTACAAAAATAACTATAAAATATTATATTAGTAAAATGATATGCACTTCTTTTTAATAAGACGTGTTAATGATGATCGGATCTGCAGAGTTGCATTTTTTCACTAACTATACCATCACAACTCAGAGATAATTCTATTACATCAGCAGATATGAGGCTAGAATGCAAAATGACAATATAGGTATTCAATAATCTTCTGACAAAAAATTGTAATACCGTGAATATTTTGTAAACAAATAAACAAATGTAGGTACCTATGTAACAATATTGTAATAAAATATTTACAAGCAGAGGACTGTGTTTTAAACTTTAAACATGTTTAAACAAACATTAACAGCACAACCAATGAAGAAAAAATTAAATAAAAATGTTATGTATAATGTAATACAAAAGATATTTTTATTTTTCTCTCTTCATTGAAAACACACTAGCATATACCTTAAAAAACATAGTATATTATAAAAACACGTTTTTACACCAAATTATATTCAACTCATAAGTTCGATTGTTGTTAAGTAATATTGACCTAACATTAGAATCATTGCACGTAAAAAAATATAAATAATAATGGAAACTATTGAGAAAAAAAACTCTTCGCTCGCACGATGGAAAAGATGTACTGAATACTAACGCATCTGATACACAAAAATACATGGATAATTTTAAATTATCAACCAATTAAAACTCTTGTTAGGTATACGTTTTTAGAGTTTCAACATATTTCGGATAGATTTAATAAATTTATTGGTAAGAGAATTGTAAGTAAGTAAAACATAATATTATTTTGTATTTGATTTTTTTTCTTTAGTTAAAATAATGTGTGGTTTTAAGTACAAATACGATGCGAGACACTTAAAAAGCCTAAGTAAGTTTATGACAAATAAATAAATTAGTAGACTAATTTTTACACACCAATCACTTTAAGTCTTGTACATTTCTACTTTTTGAGGAAGGTTTTGTTCATAGTTACACCAATAGTAACCCACGTTTTCTGAGCTCATAAAAATATATTTTTCAAATAGATCGCATATTATCAAGTAATAGTAAACAGCGTTATGTATCATACAATCGTAAGCTAATTTGCGCAGACCAATTGTTTGGAAAAAAAAACCTTTGTGTTTTAAGTTTCGTTTGTCCACTTAGGTTTTTGTTCTTGTATTTCAATTATTAATGGATGCTGTTAAATAATTACGTTTTACACGTCAAAACATTAAATAATATACGTATCACGTTTATATTATATATCTGTCATGATAGCCTCATAAAATTTTATACGTTCATGAGCTAGGTAATAGAATAGTACTATTTCACTAAATAAACTGATTTCTTAACACGTGGGTAACGCGAACAAAACAATATGTTAAATAGTCCGTGCTCAATCGTTTAACCACACGCACGACGTTAACGACAGATGACCAACAAGTGACTAGCTGCCGGCGCGGCAGCGCGACTGGTAGGTACGATTCGCCTGTAGATGTAGTTAAAAAACAATCCGCCAGGGGCGTTGTATTACATCTAGCCGATCACATGCTAGTAATCGGGTGTTTTTTAAATATAGGAATGCTATTTTCATGATTCGAAAAATGTTGTATGGAAATGGGATACAAAAATAAATAATATTCCAACGAATTCGCCCAATTTAATACCCTGCATGAGGTCAGTGGTGTTCTAATATAAGAGTACAAATTACACGAAACATTAATTTAGGTATCGGCAGAACCGGATAAAGAGGAATTGCTAAGCGGGCTATAACCCAGGGCCCGACACGAAATATTTATGGATTTGCAGCTTTTCAACAACTATAGATATACAATTTAAAAAAATAAAAATGATTTTAGCGATATTTATTTAAAGATAAATCCAAATTAATCATTTTCCATGGCCACCATGTTATTGAATCAGATACGTACGTACATACAATACGAAATATACGTGTTATTTTGTTTAAAACAATTTCTTCAGTTGTTGATAATATTGTGTTGCTATAACAACAAAACTTCTCTATGAACGGAATCTAATTGATATTTTTCCAAAAGTATAGGTATATTGCATTGAGATTATCCTGACAATAACTAAAAAATATTTTAAATAATTATTCAATTTCTAATACTAATTGTTTAAATTTTAAGACATTATAAAAATCTATATAATTTTAAAAATTTAGGTAACCCGGCAAGCTTAAGTAAACTTTTAGGTTAACTAAACGATTTTATTAGGTGACGTAAAATAAATACAAAAAATTATTAAGTCGAACTCTTATTAATTGCTGGATTGATTTCTGCTTTAGTAGAAGAATAACTATTAAAATATCGGAAATGTTTAGTAAATCTAATTAAGTTTGTCTAATTTTCAGTAAAATACTCCTGCACAATGCACTTTTTACTGAATTATAATATAGAACAGTTAGTTATCACATAAACAGACACTACTGCTATGGCAGTAGGATTCTACTACGAATGGGTCGTGTGATGTACCGTAATAGAATCCTAGTATCCGTATACGAATATTTATTTTTTGTCACAATGACGACCGATTTAATTACACAATTTATCTACGCTAGGTAGTACCTACGTTTTTTGATAAAATATTATTTATGAAAATTGTACTTATATTATTGTTTATTAATTATAATACTTATCATATTTACATACCCAATTTCTTTAATCAATAATATCTAATATCGTTATTATTACCTACTTACTCATTATTCTCATGTTAATATTTTTAATGGCGTACAGTTTATAGTAATATAATACAAATATTTTTATAAATCAATATACCTAAATCAGTTTTAAAAATATAAATATAAGTAGACAAATACAATATATTTTTAGATTCTGAATCAAGTGATGAATCTATTGAAATTACCTACCTTATAAGAGTTAATAGTTATGATATATTTAATATTTATAGATAATAACTATAAATAAAAAAAAATGTGAATTGTGAGTTATATAATATGTAGATTGTGCGTGACTGGATATCAACCGCCACCTTCTCGCTGGAACGAAAATAATTATCACAGCCGCCGGGAGTCGGCACTCGGCAGTCCGTTCCGTACTGTCAATGCTGAAAATTATATTTATTATATTTTATTATATGTGTTTGAATTAAATTTTTACAAAACCGCGTTAAATAACGGTTTAGCCTCAAACGATTTTTGATATTTGTTATAATTCAAAAAGTATAAGTTGTAGATACTTGAAAATTTTACCAGTTATTTAGATTGGCATTTTCTTTACTTGATTTAATTTTCAAAATATTTTGAGTTTTTTTTGAGCTATTTAGAGACAACTGAAATTTTCAATTTTTGTGAAGTGTTGATAAAATTTTTTTGGCCCTATCAAAATACTTGAAAATTTTATACAAAGTTCCTCATATGTTATTCTTATAGTGATTAAAAAATTATAAGAATACATAAGCACAATTTTTTTTTATTAGCATTTGAAGTTCAAATTTTGACGAAAATTCGTCAAAATTATGAATATTTGCAAATTATATAGTAGGTATAATTCATAAAAATGTTTGTACAGGTAGCTAAGAGTTGAAAATTTAATACAAGATTTTTCATAAGTTTAGCTTATGAAACATAAGTGTAACATACAGCACGGATCCGAAGATGGTATTGTATTTTTGGTTTAATAGTTATACAAACATTTAGGTAATTCAAATAGGTAAAATTCACTTTGTCAATCAAAATCAAGTAGATCAGCGAAGAAAATTGTAATAACTAATTTGTATTTAGTAAACTTAAAAAAACCTACAAAATTGGTATAATGGTTATAACGGAGATATTAGTACTCCTTTTTTATTTTGATCTAACCATTATATAAAATATTTTGGTTTTAAGGGGGTCGGAAACCCCTTACACCACCCCAGTAAATACGCCACTGACAGGTAGTGTCCCGAATCCGGCACAATTGACGAACACCGCCGTTAAACATGAATGTGAAATGAAAGATTACTTTAAAAAAATCCTTAGTGTTCAATTATTAGTGACTAAATGAAACAACTAGAGATGGGAAAAATGAATCTTTTAAATGATTCGTTCACTGATTCATTTGATTCACATGATTTATGATTCAATCGGCAATTTGACTTTCAGAACCATTCTAAGTCCGCAACTTCCATTATGGTTTGTGGTTCAGCTGCTTGAGTACTTTTGCCACCATACATTACTTTCAAAGCTAGTGAAATGTGACAACCATGGACAGTAGGTTGACCAAAAGGCCAACCATGTTGTTCAGAACCTTGCTGTTCAAAAGGGTCTCGCTTTAATCGTACAGCTCACGGCTGGATTGATGGAATAACTTTTAAAGATTGGTTCTTACAAGTTTTTTGCCTCATGCAAAACGTTAAGAGGGTAAAAAAGTGTTAATTGGAGACAACTTTTCTAGCCATATTTAACCTGAAATTTTTTATCTATGTGAACAAAATAATATTGATTTTGTCTGTCTTCCAAAAATTTCAACCCATCTTACACAGCCTCTGGATGTTGGGTTTTTCAGACCTTTAAAGCGGGCATGGAGATATTGTTTAAATGAATGGAAAAATCAAAATACCAGATTAAAGGCTATCCTAAAATCATCTTTTCCAACACTAGTACGCAAACCTCTTAATACTATGGACAGTTTAATGGTGGTGGTTCGATAACAAGAGATTTACAATCTTCTTTTAAGGCTACTGGTATTTTTCCATTAAATAAACAATGTTTATTGGAAAAGTTACCACAGCAAGACAACTCAGTACTAATAAATGACAAGGTAACTGATTATCTAAAGAGTCAAAGGTATTTTAACTCTGATGAAATGCCAGAAAAAAAAGGAAGAAAATAACAGTAGCTCCTGGAGCAAGCATAACATCAGTCACACTTGGTTTGGTCTCATCTGATGAAAAAATAGAGTTGAATCACTTACTAATGACAATTGATGATTGAGAATCAGATCATGAAGCTTATGATGAATCAATTCCAGAATACCAAGAACCAAGTACAGAAAATCTTAAAATTGGCACATTTATTTTAGTGAAGGTCAAAATTGGAAAACGTTGTGCATCAACATATATATATCTTGCTGTCATAAACGGTATTACTGATAACATAATTGAAGTAACAGGATTAACATCCATAGATACATCCAAGCAAACATTTAAACTTGTAAAATGTGATGTGTTTGATGTTTCTATAAAGAACATTCAAGCAGTTTTAAAGTTTCCAGTTATAGAAGGTACTGAAGATAGTATTAAATACAAATTAACACATTCTGTTGATGTGAGAAAAGTCTAATACAGTTTAATATTTAATCTGACAGAAACAACAAGACTGAACAGATATAAAATATTTTTAAGTTTTTAATTTTGTATTGTTATAATAATTTTATAATTTGTTGTTATGGTAAATGGTTATATATTTTTAATAATATACAGGTACTGTTCTCTTTAATAATATAATATGAAAATAAGTCTTACAGAAAAGACAAGACTGAATAATAGGTATTAAATAAAAGTTATTTTTATCGTCAATACCCAAACGGCTCCCGTCTATTGTTTATTATTCCCAAACGGCTCCCGTCAAAAAAGGTTTTACGAACAGGTCAATACCCAAACGGCTCCTGTCGAAAAAGGTTTTACGAACAGGTAAATTCCCAAACGGCTCCCGTCGAAAAAAGTGGTAGGAATCGTGCACATTTTAAGACACACGATTTTACAATATTTTTATATTTTGTAACTGTATACAGTTTTTGTATACCGAAATAAATTATACATATGTTACGGGCAAAGTGGAAAATTCTTATAAAGTATAAATAGTTATATACTACCTCTATCATAATCGCCAAAGCTTGTGTGTATTATTTCGTCGTGTATATATGACTCGTATACCATCGATATCTAATCTATAGCATATGTGTTCATGGCTAATTGGAAATATCGACCGATTATGCGATAATGGATAATGGATATGGCACACAATCGTGTCAGCTTGTGCAGTTTGTTTGAACTTTCAGATGAGCGCCTGGTGGCGAAAAGCGTGTTGCGGTCTCGCCGTCCTCGTCCTGTGGCTGTCCAAACAACGCAGTGGTGTCGTGTCGGACATGACTACCGACGAATGGACATCCCGCAGGCAGGAGGTGGACAAAACCATTGTAGTGGTCGCCAAGCACAAGACAGGAGACAAAGAGCCCGCTCCGATCGTACTTCCGCCGAACATCAACCGTTTGATGGAAAGGTAATATAATGATAAGGCTATGACTTAAAGAGAAGTTCAAGATGCCTATGAACTTCCTAAGAGTACATTGTTAAGAATGGTAGTTATCTGATTATAATTATAATTTATAATGTTATACATTATTTTATAATTAGATAATATATATATTTAATATAGGTAAATTACCTATGTTACTTTTTATATAAAAAAAATATTATACTATACATTACCTCATAGTATTATTATTTTAATATCAATTTGGTAATAAAAATTGTTTTTAAAGGTAAACAAGAAAAAATAAAATACAGAAGTATTAAAAGTTAATATGGATCCTATAACTACAGTATATTCAGTTAATGAAGAAAAAGAGTTAGTTGCTTACCTCAAATTAATGAAAAGAAGACTTTTTGTTCTAAGTTCAGGGGATTTTAGAAAACTGGCCATCTTGCAATGAAAAATAATAAAAATCATAATTTTACTAATGGTAAAAAAGAAGCTGGTTATGAATGGCTCAAAGGATTTTTTAGAGGTATTCAGACTTATCATTTCGAGTACCAGAAAAAACATCAGCAGCCAGAGCTATGGGTTTAGTGATTACAACATTTTTTCGTAAGCTGGGTGAAGTGCTTGATAAATACAAATTTCAATCAGATTGAATTTTCAACTGTGATGCACCTGGAATTAGTTATGTGCCGAAACCCAAATCCAAAATCTTACGATTCAAAAGGTCGTAAACAAGTTAGATCTCTAACATCAGCAGAACGAGGACAAACAGTAACCGTCGAACTCTACATAAGTGCTTCAGGCATTTATATGCCCCCAGTGATGATATTTTCCTGAGTACGTACAAATTTGGAATATCTGCAATTTTCCACCCGGGTTTACTGCTGAATTCAATCCATCAGGTTGGATGCAAACTGATATATTTTATAGATGGCTACAAAAATTTATTCAGTTTACTCATGCTTCTAAGAATAATCTAGTTCTATTATTACTAGATGGTCATGCAACACATACTAAAAATATAAATTTGATAGATTTAGCTAGAGAAAATGGTGTAGTTATGTTATGTTTTCCTCCTCATTGTGCACACCGCCTAAGCCTTTGGATGTTGGAGTGATGAAACCAATATCTACTTATTACGATACAAGTCACCAATTGGTTAAGATCGAATATTCCAAAAGTAGTAACCTTAAAAGACATAGGAGAAATATTTGGAAAGACATTTATGAAAGCAGCAACAATGTCAACAGCAATTAATTCCTAATTTCTTCTACCACAATTGTATTTCTCTGTGGTACACTTCTTATGGTTAACATTGACGTAATTCCATTTTCATTCAATCTCCAGTTCAGCGGCATTATTTCACCATATCTTCAAAATCAAAAGTCCCTGATAGTGAGTAAATCTATTAAAGTTATGCTCTTTCTAAAAATAATGTAAGTTAACGATTTTACCATAACTTTAATTCCTGAAGTTTTTGGTTGTAATAAAAATGGTTTTTGTAAACACCTGAAAACTTAAGATACAATTCCAAATGCATTTTTTACTACCCTTCTTACTCTACTAAGCGGGGAGGGTTTGAGGGGGTGGCTAAGGGGGCAATAGCCCCCTCCCTTGGGACTAAGCTAACTATTTTACAAAGTCAAGTATTATGATATATTGATAAAAAATATAAAAATATCGTTGATCGTCATTGATAAATGTGATTATTTAATATTTATGCTCCAGGCTATTTTAGATTGTTTTTCATTCGACGACTGACATGACGTATAATATTATGATGAATATATATATATATATGGCTCTACGTGGAGCCCAGTTTAATTATGTTAGTAATAATTATATATATATATATATTACTTATAAAGAATTGGTTATCTTCCATTATTACGAGAATCGAGCACCAATGGTACAAAAATAGCCGAAATTTCAAACGACAGTGTGCAGTGCATATAACGATTACTTTTTGCCGTCGACGATCGACGCATCAACATCAACGGTCGTAGTATTAAGCTCGATTGAATTTAAAAAGTTCGTTTAGTGTTTAATCCGATTTTCGATCGTTAACGACACGTTTCCGATAATCATCACAATGAGCAATTTAGGATGGAGATCGTACTAAAAAAAATACAACTGCAAAAAGAAAATAAGTAAATATTTCTACATATTTTATGAGAACCAATTAATAAAATATAAAATTATCCGATCCCATCTACTTCTCAATTATCTGAAGATGAACAAAATACTGATTGCACTATAGAAAATAATATTTTAGAATCTTCAACTTTTATTGACGATATTGCATATTATATAAACTCAATTTCAATAAATCAAAATAAAAAATATCGTTTAGTAAAAAAATTATTTGCCTGAATCTGATTTTATTTATCCGTTATTAACACATGTTAAAAAAGGCAAAGAAGGCAAACGATTCTTAAATCAATCTCACTTTACAAAATTTCCTTGGTTAGAATATTCATCAATTAAATCTAGGTTATTCTGTAAATTGTGTGTACTTTTTCTTGTTAATAATAAAGGAGGGTTGAAAAATACTGAACCTTTAAAAAATTAGTCTCTGTACCATTAAATACAGAATCTTAACTACTGGAAAAAGATGGAGATTTAGAATCTCACCAAAATAATTTATATCATAAAAATGCAGTTTTACAGCTGATGACTTTTTGTCCCGGCATGAGCAACCTGAAAAAGAAGTTATTAATATGATTGATAGTGAGAGAAAACGTCAAATACTTGAAAATAGAGAAAGAATTTTACCAATTATTGAACTATTATTTTTTTGGCAAGACAAAACATTCCTCTAAGAGGACATAGAGATGACGGTGATTTATTGGCTAGTTCAAACACATCTGTTATTTATGAAGGAAACGTTAGAGAACTTTTAGATTTCGAATCAAATCTGGCGATAAGATATTAGAAAATCATCTCTGATCATGCTAAAGCTACTTATATAAGTAATACAATTCAAGAAGAAATAATAGAATGTTGTAAAGAAGAAATTATTTATAAAATATTAACAGATATTAAATCTAATAAGTTTTATAGTATTATATTGCTAAAACTACAGATGTATCACATTCATTTCAAATGATACTAGTTTTAAGATATATTTTTGATGGAAAAATAAAATAAGACTTTGTTTCATTCATAAACTGCCACACATACTTTTATAATAATCAAAAATCAAACCATGAGGCACAGACAATATATTATATATTATCAATGACAATGAAGAATCTACAGAAAATGATGAAAACACTCTTATTGAACCTAAACTCACTGGTGATGTACTTGGAAAAACAGTAATTAATATTCTAAAAAATTTTAATTTAAACTTAGAACACTGTGTTGGAATTGCTACCGATGGTTGCTCGATTTTAGCGCAGCTCCAAATGCGGTCTATAGCCCATGTTCTAATCATTGTTTAAATTTATCAATTTCTAAGTCATCTAGTGCCATGTCAATTAAAAACTCTATTGGTATTATTAAAGAAACTGTATAATTTTTTAATAGGTCAGCCAAAAGAAATTTTGTTCTAAAAAAAGTATTTGGTAAAGAAAAATATTTAATGAGTCTATGTGAAACCAGATGGATTAAAAGACATGATAGCATTTTAATATTTAAGAATTCTCTACAATATATCATTAAATCTCTGAACCTTATAACCGAGTGGCAAGATAATGATTCGTCAGTGAAAGCATATTCATTTTTAAATTCATTAACTACATGTCAAATTATGATATCATTGTTTACACTATCAGATTGACTTTGCTTAACAGCACCTGCAACTAAACTACTTCAAGGTATCCAAAATGATTTAAATTTTGCTGAAGATTGCTTTAAAGATAATATAAACGTTATGGTAAATAGGCGGTCAAACAGTGATATATATTTCAAAACAATATTTGAAGAAAGTAAAAAACTGATGGGAAAATTAGATGTGGAACTTAAGTTACCACGCATTACTAAGTATCAAATACACAGCCAAATACTTTATCTGTTTCTATTGAAGAATACTTTAGAATTTCTGTTAATAATTCTCTATATGATCATGTACTTGATGATCTAAAATACAGATTTTTAAGTAAAAAAAATTTAACTGTTTATAAATTATTACTTCTTATACCTAAAAGTGTTGTTGATATCAAGTCGGATGATATAAATTATATTGCAGAAATTGTTGATAAAGAATACTCATATTTACACATAGAAAAGCAATATTTTACTTTTGAACTTGAATTATGGATTGCCAAATAGACCAGAGTTAAAAATGAAGGTAAATATAAAATAATCTATTATTTACTTCATCTTCATAAGGAAAAAGAAGTATCAACAGATAACATCATTGCACGGTTTTCAAAAGTTAAAAAAAGAAATTTAGAATAAATAAATAGCTAATTTTTGTTGTTAATTTGTATCTCTATATTTTTTAAACGGTTTCAGATTAAAATTGATACCAATAATGTGACTATTCAAAATTTATCACTATTGTGAAAAAAAATGACTCAAAAATATAATCTGTAATTTTAAATTTTATATAGATTTAAAAAACAACTAACTAAATTCTTGAACCTCTATTAGCCCTCCCCTTGGTGAGTGATAAAACCCACGCCTGCTACTAAGTGTATAGTTCAATATTCTTTTCGATTACTATATACCAACATGGACAACGACTTGGAAGTGTGCGGATATTTCTCAAATGACAGATTCAAACATTTTGTCATCTGTAAGATTTACTCAATCATCAGATAAAGAAGATGATTAAGAATATATTGATTCCCATTCTTATTACACAAATACAGATACATTATAATAAATTGAGGCGATTTATCGAAAACAAACCAGAGGATAATAATGAACTTTTTAACGTTTTAAATAAAATAGAACGATTCACGGTTGCTGCGATCAACAGTAAAACTCAAACAATAATAAATATATTTTTAAATAATTTTCTAATTAATTTTTGTTAATACATACACATCTCTTTTTAAAAAAATACATGAATATTTTTTTATTACATATTATAATAAATACATAGGAATAAAAATATATTGTACCAACTGTTTTAAAAAAAAAAAATTGTCTGATTTGCTTTCAATTTATCAAATTCTACAGCTGTTCTACATTAACAAATTTCGAGTTCCCCGCACATTTAATGGAAACATGGGAAAAGTATAACATTCATTCGATCAAATAATATTAAAGGTACAATACTACTATAAACAACAATAAAATTGGCAATTGATTAATATAATGTATATTTTTTGCACACAAACAGAAGGTACAGATAAACACTATATATAAAAAAATATACTAACTAATTTATGGATACAGTTTATCACATCCCAAAAATTTGTAATATAGCTACACAACAGTAAAATATTATAACATAAAAATACAATATGCAGAACAGTACAGTGCAGTATGAGATGTGCATCAACAAACGTTGACGGTATACATTGTTATAGGTAGCCGATAAAATATGTTTACAACTACGCTTATAATTTAATATTTTATACTACAATACTTAAGTACATATACCTTTATATTTAATATTATTATATTAGTAGTGTACGTCACATGGCGATAATAGTACATACCTAACTACCCCGAATACACCTAAGGTAATACTACATCTTTCTCGTTTAGTTTTGATTATCGTTAAAAATAATAAAACATGTATGATATACTTTTAATATACATAAATATAAATTATTTACAACAGTATAATATAGCCCCGTTTATAAATAACTTTACGAGTAATTATAGAATTTAAGCTACATTCAGGTCTATTTCGTACATTTTTTTTATAATATTAAAATACATAAACTATTTCAATACATTTAGGTATATTATACAAATGTACAGAGTAATAATTATTTCAAATGTCATTCATCGAAAGCCGTACAAAAAAGTGTGAAATCCTAAATTGGTTTAAAAAATACGGTCCGATCAATAAATATAATATTTTATACAACATTCTCGTGTGTATGGGGGGAAGCAATTGGTTTTCATCGTAAATAAACAAACTATTATTAATTATTCTTCAATAAGTTATCATAAAAAATATTTGATATAGATCTTCAGAATAATCATGAAAGATCATAATATAAATACTTTATAATTAATAATTATAATAATTATACTTAATATCAATATCTCGTAATAGATAATATCAATAGTAGGTATGAAATTTAGTTTTGAAAATATTTCGGGTAAAAGTTGTGTGTGTTTGTTATAATGTATAACGATGGTAGTATGAACTAAGTACCTATGAATCGATGATACTCGATTATCGTGCGATATATAAGACGGAAGTTATAAATAGTGATAAAGCGTAACTAAAAATCGATATCATAGTTAGTAATTTATTACATTATATTAATAATCATAGTAATTGAACCAGTTTTTTAAAAATAGTGATATCAACCGTTTACTGACCGCCACAGTGTATAATATACATACAATCTATACATCGTATCGACTCTCGAATGGACGATGATAATATAATAATATTATTTTTCGTTATCAATAACATTAAAATGTTGTGGTGCCGACAGAGAAACGGCTAATATACAAACAACTGTTTTAGAACGTCACCGCGTGAACATCACTTGTTGCTAGTGGCACTTGCGCCTAAGTCGGTCGTATTGATTTTTGTGGGCGACGCAGACGGCGCAGACGCGGCCTCGTCCAGCGGATCTAAGTCCAGTCCGTCGTCGTTCTGTAGGTCGGCCGATGCATCTCGAGATCCTCTGTTGGCCATCGACGAGCCTGATGAACCTCCTCCACCACTCGAATTGCTGATGGCTGAAACGCCGGCCGCTTTGCGCCAAATGGCCGCCTTGATGGCATCCACGAGCCGGGCCAGTCTGCCTGCTGCGTTCTGTGTGATGAAAACGAAAACGATAGTGGTAATAAAATTATGCATAATAAATATTATAATACTGTAAACTGAATAAAAGATGATTTTGTTTCTAAAAATAACCCCGAGGACAATATAGTTTAAAGGATAACGTGTCCTGTATGTGTTGGCACAATTGTCTCTGTCTTACAAACGCATAACAGAAAATTTACGTTAAGAGTAAACATAAATAAATTCACTAGGTATGTAAAATGTAAGAAAGAGAAAACATACGAGCAACGCAATCAGTGTAAAGTTATGCTAATATCGTGGAGTTTCAATAAGTTCTAAGACGGTACTTTTAAACTGAACGTTCGCGTATATACCTAAATAGTAGGTAGGTATCAAATTCTAAATATATTATTATTGATCTAAATTACTCAATAAGTTATTTATAAGCGAAAAATTATTTTTATAAGCCCATAAATGAACCCCTTATGAAATAGTTAGGTACTTTCAATTAACAAACCTAAATTTCATTACATGTAAGGCTCCTAGAGTATGACCATAAATTAAAGTCCACGTATGTAACTAATCTTGATAAAGACTGCTATAGGTTAGGATACTCATAAATGCAAATATATATATATATTATTTTCCAAAACGTTAGACGTATAAAAATGAAATGGGTTTTCAAATCAAACAAAGATTTCGTCACACAACGAAAAGCGTAATGTTTACCAAACATTACATCTTATGAAAAAATTACACGTTTCTAATTTTTGCAGTGTGTGTTAATATACCGTACCTTTGGAACCTAACTTAACTGCTATAATTCAAAATTTGATTAACTTAACATTTTTTTATACAAATTGGTAAACTGGCAAAAACGTTATACATGATAAAATTCATCACAGATTTGTGCCAGTAAAATATTTTTTGTTTTTATCACCTAATGAACGTATATACGTATTAACGTATTATAATTACTAGTTTAATTTTTATTTTTTATATCCGGTTACTTTAAATATAAAATACTACCATAGTTAGGATTTTGACTGTTATGAATTATATAAATTTAATGTTTAATCATTATAACGCAAATCATGGTTGTGCCTAAACGACTATTTTATTTCTTTATTTTTTATATATATATAGAAGTTTAAATCAAAATTTGGTATAACTGTATAATAAAATATCTATCATAAAATTAAATTTTACTGATTAAAAAAAGAATTAAGTAGAATCACTTAAATTACTTAAAAATATATTTTATCGAATCTACGATAAATCAATTAATGTTTAAAGTTTAAGAAGAGATGGTCTTGTAGTTCGAACTAAGAGTGTTCAAAATTGTTCAAAATTAGTATAGTATTATTTTTTTTTAATGTGTCAGTCGAAAACTATAAGATTTTTAAAAAAATATTATACATCTTGTACACTATTATATACGTTTGATTTCTCATTAAGTTATTACATGTTTTTATTGAACTTATCTATGAAATTTAATTGTCTAATCAACCTTATTTAAAACTTAAATAAAATGTAAGTAACTAGAAATTAAATTCAAATTATGTAATTATGTTATGATTATATAATAATCACTGCATAGTAAATGTGCATAATAACCTGTATAACGTTGCCGATGGCTTGTGATATACCGTTAACGGCTGTGAAACTAGGACCGAATAGTCTGTCTGGGACCTGGAGAGTGACTTTGTTGGCATCAAATGTCACCTCACTATCGTCTTCCAGTGGCGCAACAGCTGCAGGTGCTATGGCAGAAGATTTTGTCTGTTCTTGGGCTAAAACTTGTTGGTCGTTGGTGCCTGGTACTGATGCCAGAAAGTCATCGTCTTCCTGCAATGTAATGTCCCACAGTGTTATAAAATATTTAAATAAGTTTAATAATATGACATTCAATCATAATTTAATATTCATATATTTAATCGGTATAATATTAATGAAATCATGTTTTGATAGCAATATACGAATTATAAAAATTATCAACTAGATCCAAAAAATTGAAAAATTTGTAACGTGATGACCTATATCCTATATATTATATATTAGGTACAATCAGTTTGTTAAATTCAATAAAAGTATTTGGTTTTTTTTTTTTAATGTGAAATGTTTTAAACTTGAATTTTATTGTATTTTTTTAATGACACTTAAACATATAAACTATGAAAGCAATTATTATTTAACAGTATTATGTTTTAATATACGTTATTCAAATGCCGAAACAAAGATATCATGGGTCAGCAATAAGAATCTCGCGGAGCAAAAATAAATAGACCACCAAAAATATTTTTTTTATGATAGTTCTCCGCACGTAATAGATATTTAATGTATTTTTTTTATGATGCATTTAAAGATTTTAAAGAATAAATTTCGTTTAATTTTAACTGATCTTCATCTTGAAAATACTCTATACATAAGACTTACTTGAAGAGTATCAAATTTCAAAAAACTGAAAAGAGTATACGAAATTTAATTTTTCCATTAAACCTTTAAGTATAAAATTATATTATTACTACTATAAATTATATTATATTAAATAATTTTATTAAGTAACTAAAAATGTATTTTTAACACAAAAGTAAATATACATTATTACCTAATATTAATAGGTATTTAAATATTTTCTACAAACATTTTTTTTCAAATTATCTGCACCGTAATAAAATGTAATTAATTGATTACCCCTAATAAATAGGTTCCAATGATGCTACACGTCCATTTTATTTTTTTCATTCCAAATTGAATTTTTTTTTTTAAAAAAACTTTGACACCTACCTATACCTACCGATCTCCTTAGAATTCTTCATGAACACTTACAGTCAATAATAAAATATTTTAAGTGTAACGGTACGCCATTATCCATTTTAAACAATTGTTATAGTGAACCAAGTAGAAGATTAATATCATATTATATGATAACTGCAACATGACTTGTGTTCAGCTGAAATATTATTTCTATCCATGATATACATAGACGTAGAATACGATGAGATTGGCAGATGGTAAAATTAACTAAGATATCGTGTGGGTATTATAAAAATTAATAAGTAGATGTTAACAGCGTCTTGACCATTAATACAATAATACAAATTACATTAAAACAGTAATATATTTATTTTTATTTATTAAATACATTAACGAATATTACAATAATAATATACGAATATCACCACAAATATAATAATATAAGTATACACATAAAATATTATATAATAATGTAATTTTGAATAATCGACTATTATATTTAATTACTTCACCTTAATGTTAAAATGGGGTAATCTTTACGTATATTATATACAGACAGATTAAACAAGGGCTCAAGGGTGAATTATTGAATTATATAAGTATTAAATAATGATAAATTAAAAAAATTTATACTTAGTCTTCATTTTAATATATCTAAATATTAAATATACATAACTGGAGAATTGGTGATCAAAATGTAAGAAATATACTGAAGAATTTTAATAAAAAATTAAGAACTAACATGTCCTCAGTTTGAAATTGTTATTCACTGTAGCGTTGTGTACGAGAGTATCCGGAATAATATATGTCTATAGGCGAAGGCTTATAGACTATACTATAGTCAATGTTAAAATATCCTCTACGATTGTATACGTTTACTACAATATAGACGTATTGTAGTAGTGTAATATATTATTGACTATAAAATAGTAAAGATTATGATTTTTTTCTATTTTTATAAGCTATTAGTAAATATAACTTAAACACCCACCCTATATGACTTTTAAGTTTACAACTATGTACCTTTTATACCTACATACAAAAGCTATAATAATAATAACAATATTAATATCAACGATATACTTTCTAGTCGATATCAATATGAATGGCATATGCTTAGAGCGAAAGAGTTATATATCAATATAATATTCATTTACAGTTTATGATGAGTTTCATTTGTTAATTTTTATAAGAAACAGAAGAAGTTACTTTGATTATCGGATTTAACGTATCGTTCTATAAATATAACCACGAAAATTTAGTGACATTTAATAGCAATTGAGTTTCAATTATCGTTGATTTATTTTATTACGATGTTCTAGAATACTTATTAATTTTTTTAAATTTCAGAAAAAATAAATCCTATAGTGGTACTTAATATAATTGTGTATAATGTTGAAAAAAAATTAGACTGAATCCTTAAATTGAACATTACCAATAATAATTTTAAAAATGTCATTAGACCCTTTAAAAATACTTACATTCCAAGCCACAGATAAAATATCAATAAAAAATGATAAATAAATATTTACACCGAAAATAATAATAATATATTAATATCGTATCAAAAAAATGACACAGCATACAGTACGATAAGGCTTGTTCGCAAATGTTACAATACATCTCATTGTTTTCAACAATAATATACTATTGTCTAATAATCGGAAACAAGCTTATTTATTTTAACGTTCTATAATATTATATAAATATAGTTGATGGAGTTGAAGTATCTACTTTTGAAAAAAAAAATAAGCACTCTACAACTACAGTAATAAATAATATACTAACAGTTGTATTTACTTTAACTACTAAAATTTACTAAAACCTATATAAATGACACTAACTTAGTAAGGCTACGAGACCAACTATTATGTAATACAATATGTAATTTTTATTTAACATTCATTTATGATGAATTAATGATGTTACATATAAGATGACAATGATTGACTGATAAAATGGTTATTGACTAATGATAATGATAATTATGATGAATGAAAATCGAAAATAGTACTAATGATAATGTGGTTTAATAATAGTTAATAATAATAATAATGGTTATTGGTGTGATGAAAGGACTGTTAAAAAATCTGCAGTCGACATGCATGGTTAAAATTATGAAAATTATGAAAACGACGCGATGAAGAAGAGACAAGTGATTGCACATAACATTGATGGATTTCGCAACAAAAAAAATTACAACCTATTAATTATTAACGTACCTAAGTATTTAGTATAATATGAAAGTAAAATGGAATAATTGCCGATCCCTCTGTGGTATATATTATAATATATAATAAATAAAATACACGAATATTATTAGATGCTTACGTAGTTATATACTCGTATATGTAGTCAAATTATTATTTATTAAGTGTACTGAGTACTATATAATGCACTGTAACTCTTGAATTTATAATTTATAAAACGTACAATTACGGTAAATTTACTGACATGCATTACAGAGTTGTGTTAATATAATAATGTATATGCGTTTATAAATATTGCATAATTTTACATATTAAAACTAAATTTTGATTATCGGTTACACTCGAGCTTATGTGGCTGTATTATCAAATAATTTATTTATAATATAACTATAAAAATACGTTAATAATAATTTAATTTAAATTGGTTATACAATATCACGTACGAGTATACTCGTTTTAATGTCATACATGACATTTTATAACACATATAGTCATATAGTGATAGCTAATAAACGTGCTATTCACAGTTTAATCCGTACCTTGAATTAAATGTTATAAAATAATCGATCAGGACTGCAAAATCAAACGAATCTTTTTCTTTTTTAATTATACGAATCATTGTGTCAAAGAATAACGAAGACTGGTAGTTTATACTTGTGGTTTTAGCCTATGTCTAAAATTTCGTTTTATACATAGGTACAGTCGAACGGTTGTTATAATTCTGATCTTATAGGTGAGTTGGTCAAAAAACACGACCCGACCGTTTGTACTACTTGCCTATACTTTTCAACAACTATTATTACTATATGTTATGATTTATGATTATACTTAGACATATAATGATGGATAATATGTATAAATGACGATTATGGAATATATTATGGCGGTGTGGCTGGCAAGTGTCGATGCGATTGAGGAAACGACGATATGACGACGACGAGAGGACGCATATTTTTAGAATGAAGTCTCCGACGATGGTGATCCATCATCGTTTGTCGCAGCAAAGCTCGACGGTTCGGCGGCGAAACTTGGCTGGAAGGCTGGAAATCCAGGAGGAGCGCCGGCAAAGCTCGATGAAGTACCCTCAAAATTTGCTGGGGTTCCGGCAAAGTTCGGTGGTGCTCCCGCAAAGTCCTGCTGTGACGGTGGAGGTGGCGAAGCGATCAGATCCGATCCGGGGACAAAGGCTGTCGGTGGCGAGTTTGTGACAAATCCCGGTGCATCAGCAGCGACCACGAAGTCTGGTGCAGCGACGAAAGTGTCGACTGAAGCTGAGGCGGCAACACCGTTGAATGTGGCATTGTCCTAAACACACATACACGCACGCATACACACACACACGTTCGTCGTTCGATGTTATTCATTGTAATATCATATTATTTTATTATATAATAATATATTATTAATAAACAATTCAGTGCCCGAATTCGACTACAGTTACAGCAACATAAGCATATGACGCAAATTGCTTTAGTCCTTTCACAGTACCTACTATTGATAATATTATTTAATTTGTTTGTGCGCGCCGGTTATATTGTATTCGAATGTTGAGTACATGTAAAACGTTACGTTTGGTAGTAGATAAATAATAATACAACGGTAGAAGTCACGGATTTATTTGATTTTGAATTACTGTCGATGTCGATTATTCTGTAAGGGTATAAAAGAAAATAAAGGGGAATTGTGTCGGCTATTTTATAATCTGAATATAATTTGATTATAGACAAGACGGTTATAGTGTAATTAATAAGATATTTATCTATAGACTATAGTCGGAATGTGAATAGAAACCCACAGTATAAATTACTGATATTATTAGTTACGATTAACTGGTGAATGCGATGTTATACAATGTATTCAAACTTTTGTCCCTTTCGGACGTACGATATTATTAATTATTATCCATTATGGTTTGCTGTCATATGAGAATAAAATATATAAATCATCAGTTTCTACCGTATGGTCACACGGATCAGTTACTATTTTCTAAATTCCCGAGCACTGAATTTGTTACAATATTAATATTATTACAACTACTATCGTACACAAAACTACATTATATTGTACGCCCTTTGCAACACACACACATACCACACACACACACACACCACACACACACACACACTAAAATGTCTACACGGGCGCGTAATCATACACAAAGTAGACACACGCACACCGTTGTTCGAAAGTGCATTTAAAAAAAAAATCGTCGTCATTATTGTCAATTTATGTTGTATTTCAGTAACAAGGAAATAATGTAGATTTTTCAATAGGTACCTATATAAAACTTTAACGTTTAGGTACGTTACTCTTGCATTAATACCCTATGGGCTAGTTCAAAAATGTATTAAATGTTGGTAGAGTGAAATGCGTTACAGTATCAACTGGAAAAACTGAAATGTTTAAAACGTGTTTTATACCAACATATTTTGTACTTATGCATAGGTAGGTAGGTACTTAAGTATTTGTAATACTTTATTTCGAATGCATTACCCGATTTTTACACGTTATGTAGTAAATGATGTCTATCGAGAATCAATTATTACTGACATGATCCGATTATACATAACTCGTCATTTTGTAATGTAAATGTGTTTTTAATTTCTGTTGTAGCCATCCGTCAAAACTATTCTATGTTTTTAGTAGGTATCTAGAAAAAATTTAATTGTCACCGACGTTTGTTTTTGTTGTTGTTGTCGGTTTCTGTAGATAATTTTATTTTATTTTTTAATTTTTGTTGTACAATTTTCTTCTCGTCATCATTCTGCAGGTATAATCGTATATATTTGTACACGTACATGTGAATTATAAAAGTCACATTATTTATCAAATACAAATTTCGTCATCGTCGTCACCATCACTTACCGTCGTCGTCATCGTCATCGTAAGTAATAATATAAATATGAATATGAGAATATGATATATAGTAGTATTTCAGTATTTGTACCACACCGCGTTGTCATAAACCCATACGTCAAGTTACATAATATTTTTCAATTTAATCGTCATTGTATAATATAATACAATTTGTAGCTATTATATTATTATAGCCTATGTATTTCTATGATTATTAATTTTAATAGGTGTATCGCGTTCATTAAACATACTAAATTTATATTATAATAAACATAACTATTATATAATATTATTATATTACCTGTACAAATTTTCTTTAAATGATATGTTTAGACAAAGAAAGCGAGGGCGAGTATAGTTGTGGGTGGGTTATTTAGTGTAATTGGTGTTGGTGCCAGTGGTGATTGTTAAAATATAGTGAACAAGTGTAAGAGGTTAATGTAATTGTACAAGTGCGCTTGGTTATTCGTTTTTTACATACGTATACAGTGAATTACCGATAATTAGGCTTGTATGTCTAACATAGTAAAATATTTAATTTAATAATAAACTACAATACGGTACGATTCTGAAATGATTGCCTTATTTTATGTATGAAATTATAGGTGTATAATATATTAATATATGACGAAATAAACCCAATTTAGTATGATTTTGTTTTTCATTTATCTGCGTGTTTAAAAACAGCTGATTTAAAAAGTTAATTTAAATACAATTATTAATACATCAACGTTATACTGTTTAATGTTTTATGTTCAAATTAAATTTTTATAAAATTAATTTTTTGAAAAAAAAAATAGTTATGATTTTTTTCGTTGTAATTCCAAAATTATTGATAATCCACTGTATGTATATTATATTTACTATATGTGAGTATAAAATAGTGTGAAATTCGTGCAGTAGGTACATAAAATGGTGTATAATAACTTTAAGCTATATAGTTATCTATTTATATATAGTAATTTATAGATTACAAACCATGTCTGTAGGTTAACCTAACCTAACTAATGGTATATGAATATTAACAACCTTTTCCTCTTTCTTTATATTACGTGTGTACATCGGATGACTGCTCATCGTTTCAACTTCAACAACCAAGGTTTCGCATACAAAATATTATTTACTAATTTTATTTATTAACTGAATTTAAAATATTATACGATAATCACTACACATCATAGGTACTTTACAATTTATATTTCAGTATAACCCTCCACAAAAATGTTGAGATACTTCAATTGCTTCTTTATCCTTTCCATTCTCTACCACAATAAATTATACAGACGGTATACCACTTTGATAGTCTATATACATTACACAATACTATAATTAATTCAATACGATAATATCACTTTACATACATTCACTTGTTTTCTGTTCACTATCTACGTATAAGCAGCATTATTATATTATACATTTGCATATTATACACCTTTTTCATTTCTATACTCATTTTAATATTAAATACAATTTAAATCGTGAATCACTGCGAACTTACCTTGTTTCCGATCGATCCTGATTTCGCAGACGAAGAGGATTGGGTCAACACTGGTGACAGGAATTGTGCATTCTGCTGCCGGTTGCGCTGATCAAGATTGCTCAGTAAACGAGTCTTAAAGTCAATCACCTGATTGATTTTCTACATACGCGTAAAAAACAAATAAAACGATGCCATCAGAATTTATTACAATTACGATAAGGAAAAAATATGCGAATGATTAGTGTGGGCCAGGTCTATGCATGTTGCAAAGACAACGTAGCTAGAAATTGTCTTCAAGACAGGTAAAAAGATATACAAACACCATGATTTTTACACTGCAATCTTGTACGTTACATAACAGATAATTTTATGTGGAACATTGAAATGTTAAATTCTTTTACTACTATAAAAATTATAGTTTCGGTCGACGTTGCAGTGTACTTTGATGATTCAAGTTAAAATTACCACTAGCTACGCCGCCGACTCGACGCATTCATAATCATGGATGAGTAATATTGTACCTGAAACAAAAAGTTGAGCAGAACCGCCTTAACGCCCAACGCGGTGGCCGCCTTCACCGTCACTTTAGCAACCTTATGGACGGCTTTCAGTCCAACTAGACTGACGCCCAGTGCTTTCGAGCCTACCCCGACCGCCTTGGCTCCGAGCTTGGCCCCGGCCACCAGCTTGGCGCCAGTGCCCAGCGCCACCTTCACTGGCAACACGATGAGCGGCTTGAGTTTGAGCAACGTCCTTTTTTTTCTGACAACCACAGTCCTTCCGGCGGCCGACGTCGGTACGTCAGCAGGAACGTCCGAAGCCCCGTGCCAGTTGCTTGGCACTAACGGGGAATCAGCGGCTGCGGTGTCGGTGGATATGGCAGATGACGCTGGACGTATGGCGGACGACCGGGCGCTGGATGGCAAAGTGGCGGCTACCGCTAACAACAGCAGTAGAGTGGCGGTCAGGACGGAACACCGTCTGACCGATGTCATCGAAGTCGATGGTGGTATCATTTCGATTGATCTTGGGTATTTGAACAATACGATAATATATGTCGTTGTATCGTCGACGACAGCAGCTTACAATGATGATTGGCCCCAAGATCTGCGAAACAGATAAAACCGACAGGTATAGAAAAAGACGTTCGATATTATTTAATACTATGACGACATATTGATGGTTGTGTCAAGTATTATTCATCTTTATATATATATATAAAAAAAAACAGCCTTGGAAGAAATCCGTTAAAAATAATGAAATTAGTATAATAGATTTTCTGATGGTAGTAAGTCACAACATTGGAAAACAATACTAGGTATTGAATTAGATTTTAATTTTACTAATTTTATTGCGTGAATTTATATACTTAAAGAACATTTTGCTTTATAATTTTTAACATCTACTTTACAATTTATATTGTAAGCTAATTGTGAACTCCATAATTTTAACACAAGTTTCTACTTAAAAAGATTGGGTATAATAGAAATATACCTAATTAATATTAAGAACTATTGAATATGTTATGCAAATATGTGTGTGTAATTATTATTTGGATTCAAATAATATAAATAAATATGATGTTATGTATGTATGATTGCACGAAAATAAATAATGCTAAAATAGATAATAAATAATACCAATAATTAGAGTATAATTGTTGAGTATTGTATTTTTGTTAGTAAGGAGCTTTTTTCCCGGGACTTAAATAATAATAATAATAATAATAATATTATGTTATAATTCAATATACAAAAGACATATACAATAGACATTTGTTTAAAACATGCAGCGAGATAAATTGACAAGAAATAATAAAAATATGACAAAACACTAAGTTATCACCTATAATAACCTATAAATCTACTAAAATTCATTGGTACAAACCGGCATAAAATAATCTCGCACCGAGATAGTGAACTATATAAAATGTGTGCATTTTTTGTTTTACCTACACCGATTAAGGTGAACGAATTTCTTACTGGTGTGATATACACAAAACAACTTGGTAAAAATTATTCATATTTTTCACATCATGTTTAAAATAGAATAACCAAAATTGTATTGTGAACAGAAGGGAATATACATAATACACCATGTATGATGTAATGTGTATATATGATACTGTGTACCTATATTGAATTATTCGATGTTACATTATTACGTTAAAAAAAATAATAATAACAATAACAAATGTGTTTAAAAATTCAACGTTTAAATTAAAACTTAATATGATATAGACGCGAGTTTTTATTAATAAAAATTAGTCCTTTTAATCGAATAGATAATATGATAGATATTATTGTTTGGTTAAAGCCGCGAAATTGTAGATGCGTGTTTACATCCACGTATAAGCGCTGTGGTGCGATAAAGATAGTTTACCAGCCACAGTATTATAATTCACATAACCTCCGCCTGCGGGTATACGGTAATAAACTAAACAAGATACAACACTTTTCTCATTAGTAATGCAAATCAATCGTTTATTCGTATCCTACATAGTATAGGTACGTGTACACACTCCGCCATCGATCCAACCGCGATTTCAATCGAACAATTCGGACGGTTTACTAGGCGATTGCACTCATTACCTACAACGGGGAATAATAATGTGTTATACCTAACTTATAATACATTATTATAATAAAAGTAACGAATAATGTTATTAAAATATATTGTAATAATATTATTATTTGCTCGTTAACCCGAATCGTCGAGGTGTGTACACCGCCGCAATGCGCGCACTAATCATTGTATAATAATAATAAAACATAATAAAAAAAAAAAAAAATTATATACACGAACGACGTAGGTATTGCCGTAATGTGAACCGGTGACCCGATTTCTGAATAACGCGTTATAACAAAACAGACACTTGCGTATCTGCATACCCACGTTAATACCGTGCCCGACGAAGTGTTTTCCTATCATAACCGCATGATGCTTTGCAGAAAATTAATTAACGTTTTTCGTGTGCAATAATCATAAAATATGAAATGGATACTTCAATATTTGTTCATCGATGACTATAGTGACGACTGCCTATATACATTTCCCCACGTACTGTCTTAACACGGCACCACCTCATCGGGGCTTCTATCTCCAAGTCGAGCACGCAATTTATGATTACCTTTAGGTACTTATTTCTACCCGCAGAGGTTAAACGGATAATAATAACGAAAAGCCGTTATTGGTTTTAATAACTACCATTATAACATTGGAAAGCACGGCGACGTTGCGGTCTCGCGGTCTGCGAAGTATTGAACTATTGAACGGGCGTGGTCGTTAACTGACGACGACTAACATAATAACAGCTGCTTGTGTGTATACCATATTGATAAAATATATGCATTGGTCGAATGAATTACTTTTTTACGAGATTTTTACGAGGGCGAAACAAAACGAAAAATGTCGTAACGAGTTAGACTTTTTCGCAAACTGCCGCGGAAACGCCCGCAATAACGCCCCCGAGGGTGAAGTACTCGTGCACTTTCACTCGCGACAAACACATAGGTACAACCCGCAGCTGTACATATTAATCGTATGCGCATCTAGCGCGTGTTAACCAAGGCGGTCCACTATGTTGTATGTTTTACACAATCATTGGCTCCGTATTAATATTTGATATTTCGTTATAAAATCTGAAAATATAATACATTTCTCCGAGTTGTTGCGCAAAAAATGTGGATCGCATTAAAAAAAAATTTCGGTATGACGAAACAAAAAAATAAAAATATAGGTAGTTAGTATTAGCTGAAACCGGTTTTTTTTCACTTAAATTTTCATGCAATTTACTGTTAATATTTCTCTATATATATATATATTATCTTTATAATTTTTTTTTATATCATAGGTATGTGGTTAGTGGTGATACATACAAGATTTTAATCACCAATTACTAATTAGATATAAATACCTTTGATATTACATGTATTAAATAGTAGAAATAAGTAGTTAAACGTAACCATGAATCTACTTTCTTAGGTTACCACTTACATACAATTAATAATAATAATTAATTGGTTATGTATACAACTCAAAAATTATCATCCCTGTCATAGTTTTAGGTTTATATATACTTAAATATATAAATATTACTTTAGTTATGAACCATTCTATGTAAAACTAAAAGAATTTTCAAGTTATTTTTTTTTCAAAACAAAATATTTATAAGTTTTTAAAGTTTTAAACATAATATCATAATTTATAATGTATTCATACACCGTACATGTATTACGAGAAAATATTTTGAGAATAGTTAAAAAAGTAAAGGTTTTGTTTACTCTTCTTAGTATTATAGCCCTGTAATATTTCTCTATGGTTACTGGTTAATGGTACATAATATGTATACGAGTAGTGTATATTATATATTTTATTCAGTAATACGACCGTCGTACGGATATAAGATCATAATAGAAATAACCTACTTATTATTTATATGCGTTATTTACGGATTGTGCACATCATATTATAAATGTTTAAGATACGGTATGTGCATAATAATATTACATTCTTATTTCTTAAAATAAGTCTTTCGACCGCAGCCACCACGTTTTACTACATTATCCATATCGTATTCAACTGCTGCAACGGATGCTGTACATATTTGTAACCACTCACGACTATGTCGTGTGAAATCTACGGAGAAATTCGAAGTTCGAACTGCAGTATACATTGTCATATATTTAATAAAACCTGAGTTTCAAACAAATTAGTCGACTGTTATAAAGAGTAATATTGTGACATTTATAAGGAGTTTAGTATAGGCAATTTAAACGACATTCTAAGATAAATGTAAATTACAATTTATTTGTATTATATTTTTTAAATACCAATTCAAAGTAACTCGCTAGTCATTCATTGCCCATTATACCATTGCTAGTTGCGTAACTAAGAATTAAAACTATAATTAATATGTAACAGCTAATGCATTGAATTCCGTTCTTTTATGAATTAACTAGGTAGTCATGACATATTAATAGTTTATATATGAAATAATATACTTTAACTAGGTACTTATTTTATAGACTATCTAGTTATTCTATAAAATTTTAGTTTGTTTTTTTGTTAAAATATAGAATACATTTAAATTTAAAATATATATTATATTGTTACACTTATTTTTAATTGAATTAATTATTTATTTGTACACGCACGGCATTATATATTTAGAGCAACATAAAACTTATTTTCCCTACAAACACCACAGCGAACACGTATGACTATAAAACTATTACTAAACGATAATCTTATAATACGGTAAACATGCATAAATATTGCCTACTGGCGGTCGAGCGGTAATTTATATTTTTTAATATGAATTTTAATGAATTTTTTATTTGATAAGACGAAAGATAAGCGCACAGACCACCCAACGTCGTCAGTGAACGGTGATCATAGTTTGTAAAATTTGACACATTAATGAAGTGATGACAGATGATGTATAAAATGACTAGTTAAAGTATAAATTCTATCCATTACCTACATGTTCTAGTTATTTCATAAATTACCTAGGCATTTCATAAACTATCTGATTCAACATTTTAACTGTAACATATTATACACTATTTAAAAATACATGTATTTAATGCACTTACTCAGCACAGAATTTAATATGAAAAATCACAACATTGTTTAAAGCATCTCGTAACGGGTTTGGTAACATTAAGTATACTTCTAAAAATTCAATTTTCTAAATGTTTAGCTATATTTTATATGCATTAGATGGTTGTTAAAATGATTGTCTATGAAAGGATTAAAATGAAATACGTTCCGAAATGTTATTTTTCATTTTCATAAAAGCTATGACATAGTTCTAAAATAAGTTTATTATAGGTTGTATTCAATGTGCGTCAATATGTGTTTGTTATTTATGAGCCAGCAATAGTCGATGAGACAACGTCTCAATGAACATCTGATGACAATGATTCTGATGAAAATAAACATTGAGAAATCCACGGGAATTCAACAGTAAGTAAATTTTAAAACGATAATAATTATTGTTAGGTGTTTCGATGCGTTTTTCCAGAACAGCGTCCGTTGACTTATTACCTTGAGCCGGGTACAAAATATGGGTAGAATGTTTTCTACAAAACCACAGTTTTTTACATTATGACGGTGCTTGAAAAACCAGTGATACAATGATACTTTATAATAAATCAATAACGAACACGCGTTTTGCAAAGAATGAATAAAACGGATAATATTTGGAAAGTCCGTGCGGTCACCACCGCGATCCGTCTGCAGCGAGGAACGGACGAGGGAAAAAAATCATAATCATTAACGGACCGAGTGTCGTAACTCATTTTATAATCCGTTCGCGGCGCTAATCCGCACGCGGATGAATTTAACGTGTACGGCGACGGTGCGGTGGCGGTTTATGAGCTGGTTTCGCCGGGGGCGGTAAAAGGCGGCATTTCCCGTTCGCTAAAAACGCGTTATGTTGTATTAATATTATTATGATATATATACTTTACGTTGCACCGTACAGACATACGATACACATTTATTATATATATTATTTGTATTTATATAAATATAATATCATTACGTGTATTTGTGCTGTGTTTGGAGTAGGTGGCAGTTGGATACGATACGATACGTGGATCTAGATCGTTGGCCAAGGTACACTACAATCACCGTAGTTTTTTTTCTCTCGCACTCGTTATACTTTTAATAATATAATGCACTATATTATATTATTATACTAAAATAAGTATAATATAAATCGTGTACGTACATACACCGTTGGTGCCCGGGTCGTTGCACCGCTTACTGTTATTACGATTAGGTACTTATATGTCCGAGTATGTTTTATATCATTGTGTTGCAATTGTTGTATTAAGACACGTGGCCAACTTCGTTTTCTACCATTTTCTATATTATATAGTGTACGCTGTACAGGATATAAGAAAAAAAACCCGACTGCCTACTGTCATAACTGATTCATAACTATGTGACAACTTTTTATAAAGAAAATGTAAAAAAAAAAAAATCATTTATAATACGAGTAGCTCTAAACAAATATTGATTAAAACAAGTTTAATAATTTAGTTGATTTGTTAGTTTTTTCCGTTACCTACACTCTGTATATACACAAGTCTCCAATAAAGGGAGCATTGATCACCACGAAAGAAAGGATTACGGTTTAAAAATACCATTCTAGTTGAAAACTTAAAATCATATCGACTGGTTTAAGTTTAAAGTTCTAAAATTGTTATAACTTTTTATAATGTTCTGAATTCTATCATCATAAATTATAATAAATAACAAAGCTATTCAGATTGTTATTAATTTATTTTATTAAATTTACTAGCTATCCCCGTGAACTTCTTTGCTCTTATAAAATGCATCCATGTTAAATTTGGTTACCTAATGCTAATGTTAAGCGTAACACGTGAGGATAAATAATACTTTTGGTTTACTGATTTGGTGTATAGATAATATTTCCGACATATCAACGTTACATAGCTGTCCCCCAGCGTTGGTTTTTTTTGACCATTTAATAGCAGCATTTTTTTAAAATTATTATTATAATTATTTGTTTCCTTTTCATTCTGAACCAAAAACCAACAACCCGTGAAGTTTTAGTAGCGTAAATCAAAAATAACGAAAAGTTTTTGTACTGTTACAAAAATATTTATTAATTTATTAGTATACTAATTTCTAATAATAACTAAAATTAGAAACACGGATGAAAAAAAAAATCAAATATTGTTATTTTACAATAAAAATATATTATTAATCACGATCAATTAATATAGCTTATGTAACTCAGAAATAATGTAACTAGCTTTCCTAGCTTTCAAATTGTGAAAAAATTTTCAAAATTGGTTCAACAGTTACAAATATTATTTTCTACAAACAAACTCACAATTTTTATCACTTCATTATCACGACAATAAACCAGCAAACCCGTAGACAACAAAAAGAGGTCACACGTCGATGCTTTAATTGTAACGGCTACAGCCTACAGTCATATTGCAAGAAAATGCAAAAAACTAATAAAAAAAATTAAATATATAGCATATTATGTGCCGACGAAGGACTCGAAAGCAGCAGCCAAAAGAACTGAAAATATTAAACAATAATTTTTTTTTTTTAATACCTATATGAATAGGACTAAGTAGTTTAATTACATTATACTGCATTACTAAATACTAATAAAAAGTAGGTATTATATTCTATTTAGCACTTAAATTGTTTTTGATCAATGCACTGTTGCATCATATTTTCGTTAACGGGATTCGATACCAACCGTTTTATAAAGAGTATAGGCAATTTACTAAGTACCTACATTCTGCATAGATACGTACGTACCTATTGTGTGATGTGTGCTAAAAAAGTGCTAATTAATATGTGTGCGTAACTGTGATGTAAAATAGAGAGGCAATTTGAACATAACATTAACATATATCAACGAACTTCTATTAATAGCTAAACTAATTATTCATTAATTAATTTTATTATTTAATAGTATTTATCACTTTAGCATCACCTTCATATTATGTAATCAATATTTTACAAACGTGCGTATTTTAATATTAAAATTTACAGAATACGTTGAAGGTTTATTCTAAACATAAGATTTGCTATTGTAAGCGTTAACAAGACAGAAACATTATAGATATAGGTAAAGTGAATAATATAACCTTAACAATTTAAGAAAATCGTTTTCTTGTAAATTTCGTAACGAATTTAAATTTGGTTTCAGAAATCGTATCAAATAAGTCAATTAATATAATTGACAATATATTGTATTGCCTTCTTAAATTAATTTTTGAGTTCAATATTATTAGGTAACATTTCAAATTTTAAAGGGATTCAGAGTTTATATTTAATTATGTTTTGTTTATAGAAGTTTTATTAGTTTTTAACCAATTCATAGTCAATTTAATTATACATAAATTTGTACTAGATAAAGATATTTTAAGATCGAACTCCATTAAATAGTTAAATAACAAATAGGTTTATACTATTTGCAAATAATATTATGAACTTGCGTTATTTTAGTACTTCGGTTATAATAATTATACAATATATAATTTTATATTGGTATGCATAAGCGGGTATCGATGGTTTTAATGATAGGTTACTGCCTTTAAGTAAACAGTGATCAAAAATTATAAATCGGTTCAAAAGACTAAATAGAAATGAACTTAAAGTACGCTAAAAAAATGTTATCGAGAATACTAAATACCTATAATTAATAATAATGCTACAAGCAATGTACCTAAGTATAAAGCATCAGAGTTTTAGTTACCAAATTCGAAGATGATAATCTTTTCGAAATAATTCTATATGAGTATTACAAAATATTGTCTATCAAATAAGTGACAATAGTATGGGTGATAAGTACTACATTATACATTTTAATAATGCACCTAAGTATAGGCAGGTGTATAAGAAGACATAAGACGCTAAAACTTTTTATTGGACAATAAAAAAAAAGGTTATGACGTTAGGTTGTCCACTCTAAATTATCAAATATTGTAGTTAAACTATAATGCTAACTTAGATATGGAGAATTCGATTTTGATATACAAATATAATCAAATCGACAGATCAAAACAGTGTAAAGTTTAAGTATACGCGGTTATATCATCTATCTAAGTATAATCACATTCTCTCGATGTACATCGACGACATTCGCTAACAGAGCTAGCGTCGATTAAGTATTGGCCAGTGGCATAATTACGAGAGGATGGGGATTTGGATGTTTCCATTTGTTTCCGTGCGACATTTATTGCACTGAATTTTTTTTTTTTTGGGGGAGGGTGTTATAGGAAAAATGTACATCCTACACACATGACCAAATTACGCCACTGGTACGGGCAGCATCGCATCACTGTTGCAGTGGGCCGACCGTCGTACCGCGTCGGAAAAAAATTACGTAAAACCGAGTCCACACTACACGGCATCGGCGTTGTGTTCCGTATGGTATTTAATAGGTTAAACAGATGTCAGTGACAAGTTACCGATGCAATTTTAATATAATTTTACAACTGTAAACGACGCGGCGTAGTGAGAATCCTACTTAAAAAGATCGAACGAAACGACCGCGATCACCGTAAATACGCTGCTCAGTTACATCGTCGTGTCCGGCGTTTATTATTCGCGTTTCGCCAGCAGATGAGTGTTGTTCAGCAACGGCGAACACTGGCGCATCCGTTCTCGAATAATGGGTAACCGTGTTTTATACGTATTTCGTCGCCGCAGTCGCGTGAAATTACGTGAACTATACGCGAAACAACAACAAACGCGGCAATGATAATATTATTATACAGGTAGTCACTGATGGTGCCGGCGGCAAAATGAAGTCACTGCGGTTGTCCGGTTTTCACTCTCGTCATCGTGTCGTTTCCCTCCTATCTACTACACACCCGCTCGACGTTATTATCGTGCCGTAATATCATATTATTATAAACATTCTACGACGCGTCCTTCCGGTCTCTCTAGGTCCCTCTCCCTCTCTCCTACGCTCACGGCGCTTGTATCCGATCGTCTCAGTATTTTTGACACGCGGAAATCATTACCGTCGATTAGCAGACATAATATACAGTATACGCACCTATATTCGGCAGGCACCAATATACGCGTGTACCGTATGGTATCCACTATAATATTACGCACAATATCAGTTATCAGTATTTCAGTAGATAACGTTATTTGCATCTCCGAATTAAATTATTTGAGAAATTAAAAAAAAAAATTAGTACTGCGAATGATACCTAAAGAAATGTTAGTTATAATAATTATATTTTTAAAAAAAGAAGAGTAGAAAGTTGAAAAAGTATAATTGTATTTTTTTTGTTTTTTGTCCACACAATGATTGCAAAGTAAAATCAGTTGTTATTAGCTCCGTTCAACAGGACGCGAATAGGCGATTTATTTAATACATTTCTCAAAGAAATTGTTTATTGGTCGACGATATAGGATTTTTCGTATTCATTGTAAACAATTTAAATTTAACTTAGATTAGCGTTTGTACTTGCAGTAAATGTCGTAGAAAACGGTCATAAGATCTAGAAATAATAATAGAATAATGAAAAAACACTAACACGATGTATCATACTAACATGATTACTTATTATCGACCCACGTGACGCCGCAATTACGGCGGGACATATAGTTAAGTTCTCTGCGGGACATGGAATTTACTATTTAGTGACCTACCATTGCCGGTGTAAGAGTACCAAATTATTTAAGCGAGTAATTACTATATAATATCGAGTATTTCTTCTTGAAATCTTATGTACACATTTTTGATAAAATAACGTTTGTATTGTACACAGTACAGTTGAGTGAAAACAAACAATACACAGGAACCGTGTGGACATGCGATGTCAGTGAATTACATCCCCCATAATACCCCCTTTGACCACCCACTACAGCCAGGAAATAATAAAAAATATTAATATGTAATGTGTGTTATAATAGCGTGTGTTTAAAATAAAAGAGTGAAACGTCGCGGGCCGTGGCAGTCGGAGCGGTGAAAGTCGTCGTCAGCATTATAATAACGTATAGGTAGTGTACCTACCTACGTATACGAGTATTCATCATTTTAATGTTCCAACAACGGCGGCAACCTACTCCGAGAGTGAGCGTATTCGGCGAACGGTACTGGTCCCGTTGTCCGGTTATTAAATAATGATAATAAATATACGATACTATTACGATTACTGCACACGTTATATGTAATTTTTGCAGAAGAGAAATTATGCAACTGCGGTCGACAGCGACGAGCAATGGAACGGTGGAATGACTAATAAAAAATAACAAAATCATAAATATACAGAATGAATAAATACAAACGCGTCATGATTTGGCATTGGAAAAACGGCGATGATGGTTATAAAAAAATATATAAAAAGTGAAAGACGAAAAATCAAAAACCGGACACCCAATGTGTCAGCTGAATACCGTCATATGTGTGCATAACCATAGTGTAATAATGCACAGACAAAAAAAAAACTGCCTGGATCTCGGCAACAAGTTTCCGTTCTTTTTATTTTTTATTTTTTACATATTTACATAATAGTTTATTATAACATATTACATCATACTACGAATTATCATATGACATTTAACTAATTTTAATTCGACAAACAAATACATGTTTTTAATTTTCAAACTGGCCTTAAGTAACTCGAAAATGGTCAAGACCAAGCATTTGATCACATTTATAATTTATAACGATTTCTTCAAAAGATATTTAAAATTACAATAAAATATCATTTTGAAATATTGCCAGATTCCAGCAATCAAATTTACTTATTGTACTCATTGTATATTTTCTACAGATTGTAAATATTTGATTATAAATAACAATATATATATATATATATATATATATAAGTTAAATCATGTCTGATATGTTATATTGTTATATAGATCAGATAAACTGATGACGGGAGGTTTAAGAATTATTTATTAAATTAAGATTTTTAGTCGTTAAGACTGGGAGAGAGTAAACGTCACCGAAAGCCATTTTTACGTATGTATCGGGTATACATCGGGTCGAATTCTTAATTAGAATCACGTAACGCCGAATAATAAAAAAAAAAAAATAGTTTCGCGCCACGACGTGTTTATTATGCGTGTGGTCGTCTTATACACGTGTGCATGCGTATAGTGTTTTTTATTACGTAGGTACTGTATCTCGTTCGACGAGTTGTTATATTATTCGCGCGCCCATAGTTATACACGACAGTATTTATTGCTAAGACTTTTACTTGTAATTAAACAGGTTTTACAGCTGCATCTCATCTATACCTTATTTAAAACTTACCTATATTATGTATTAATATTATCGTAAAATTTAAAAAAATTACTAACGGACAAACAGGAAGTATGGTCGGGAAATAAATCACGCGCGTTGAGAGAGCGATAATTATCGCGGATTTCGGATCTTATTAGCATGTAAGCATGTTAAATTTTTTATTGTATGTATTCGGTCGAACACGTAACGAAAAACGCAATAAAAATGCATTGTATCCTCCGATTCGTTGATTTTAAATGATAAATACTATACATTTACTCTACGACTGACTATTTAGTATTTTGACTATTTACACGTATAGAAATAAAAATAATCAATGGCACTTATACATGTGTGTACTTTATGCACTTTTACGGTGGCGTGTAGCCGACAGGTATAACAATTGAAACACCATGAATTGCTCTATATTGCTCTATACCTATGTACTCTCATCGGCTGATGCGTCAAAATGTCATTAATCGTCTTACAATGTATATTATGTATGTATGGTGATGATGATAATAATAATAATAATAACGATAAAATATACCTTTTGTCAGCCGATCGTTCTTGTTTTCCGGCGTAACTCTGCTGCCACTTGCAGTCGCGACGACCGCGTTTGGCCCGGTCTACCCCGTGCTTTACTGGTCGCGCCGAACCCTGTTATGGACGACGACTGCGGATTGCACCGCTTTGCTAGCAGCGTTGCAGCTGTATGTTAAACTACGACTTTGAATTATTACAGTTATAATATTATTACTAATATTGTGCGATTGTTATCTTTGTGCACACACTCACGTACCTAATGTACGTGTACAGTATACACTCACACTCACACACGCACACACGCGACAGATATTATACGACGTCCCAACAGCAGCAGCGGTGCCGGCGCTTATTATATACGCGTATTTCGTACTTATATTTTGTATATAAGCATACGAGAACAACGTGTGTGCGGGCGTGCGAGCGAGCGCGTATAGGAAAAAAATTTGTCTGACTGATCTGCCGGACGCGGGCGAGCAACTGTACTGTGCGATCGGATCGGTGGTTGGACGCGTGCGATGTACACGGTGAATGTGAGGGCAAAGCGAGCGGTGGCGGTGGCGACCAGTGCGAGAAGAAAAAAATGAAAGTAGTATAATATTATTATTTAGTTGTAAGTAGTAGGTATGTATAATATTATATACATGCAGTCATATACAGTAATAATGCCATACATTCTATAATATAATACTTATAATACTATATCGAGTGGCGCGCACGAGTTTGTGTGTAGCGTTTAATAGTTTGCCTAGACCCGGTGATAATTGCACATACTCGCTGCAATGCAGTCGGTGCATAAGTGTTTGTATAAGTTCAGAGGGACTGTGCAGTTTAAGTATGTACCGTCTATGTACGCAATTTGGCGTGTATACGCATGTACATAATCATACTACGATGGCCTACGCTAAACAGGACAATCAACCAATTACTTACAATACACAAATTATTAATTATTTATAAATGAGACAGACACGAGGACTGTTGAGTTCCGAGTACACAAGGCGATCCATCATATTATTTCATCAGGTTAATTCGATGGGTGAATTTGTCCATTAGCCCATTTGCTAGCAATTTGTTACAGTGTCATGGCACATAAAAGAAAAACATCAATTACTATACGCGTTTCACTATAATTTGGTACTTTATTGGTACAACAAATACCTAAAATGTATTTTTTCTTCTACGTAATAATTAAGATCAATACGTTGAATATATCATATTCAATATTTTAATGGGTATTAGAAAAAATAACCAATGTTTAACATATAAATATTCTTGCAGGAATGATAGGTAAACCATTGTCGTCAGCACCACTGCCGGCATAAGTTATATTCCTAACCTAACCTGGTTTAGGAATATATGTATACATTTGTGTTAACAATTTTAAATAAAATTGAAGCTATTGAAATTATTTTTTTTTCAGTGAAATGGGCTGGTAAAAACTTTTCCCTTCTCTCCATTGAATATTCCCGAACACACAGTACAGTAAGAAATATTAATAAATAGTAAATACCAATAGAAATAACTCCTAATAGCATTTACTTGTAAAACTTGTTAATGTATACCATTTTTACAAGGCTGGTTTAAACCATTGGTTACGCACTATATGCCGATTATCAGCATGTGCATAACTTACGTATTATTGTTTAATACAAGTTATAATAAATCAAGAATTAATAACAAACATTAAATATTATATTTAGGGCCTGTATTTTATTTGAAAAACAAAGATATACATGCAAACATATAGTATATAAATCTATAATCAGTGAAAATCTCAAGTCTCTACTACTATTTAATTATAAAGTACAAAAATAAAATACATCAGGTGTCGTATGGATCATTATTATATATTATAGGAGTGTTAAATTTGAATCCAATGATAGGTATCATTATATACAAAAAATGACTCTGAACGGAAATGATTTGTCAGCCTAGAATATAATTTCCAGGGTTTGGTGAAAAATGTGATTTATGTTTTAATGGCCTGAATACACCAAAATTTAAGTTCTTTTATAATTATTGTAAGCCAAACTTATGGAAAATCGTATATAAAAATGTTCAACTCTTAGCTACTTAAACAAAAAAATTTATGAATTATACCTACAAAATAATTAACAAATATTCATGATTATGATGAATTTTTGTCAATATTTGAACTTCAAACGTTAGTAAAAAAACATTGTGCATATGTATTCTTATAATAATTTTTAAATCACTATAAGACTTATTTACGAGAAACTTTATAATAAATTTTTACGAATTTTGACTCAGCCAAAAAAACTTTATCGATATTTATAAAAAAAAAAACTTAACAAAAATGAATATTTCAAATGTCTAAAAATAGTATTAAAATAAGCGAAATATTTTGAAAATTAAATCATGTAAAGAAAATGACAATTTAAATAACTGGTGAAATTTTCAAGTATGTACGACTTATACTATGTGAATAATAACAAATATTTAAAATCATTTGTGGATAAATCGTTACGCAATTTCGTAAAAATTTAAAATTCAAACGCTCATAACATTTTTCCTGTAATGACGTTTCGAGTTTTCTCTATAGCTATTCAAAGGAGAACTTATGGAAAACTTAGCGTTGAATTTTTTAACCTTAAATATAAATACAAACAATTTTATGAATTTTTAATTACTAAATTACTTGCAAATTTTTGTAATTTTGACATATTTCATAAAAATTAGAACTATAAACGTTTATAAAAAAAAAATTGTGACTAACGATTTTTGATTTTTTTAACTACAATAAAAACAACTCATAAAGAACCTAGTATTAAATTTTCAAGTTTTTTTGGTAATCCAAAATTTTTTTATCGACACTTCAAAAAATGTATTTCAGAAAAATCGAAAATTTAACTGTATATATATAACACTAATATTAATATTTGGTGAAAATTTCAAGTATTTACAGTGATTAGTTTTTGAGTTACAACCATATTATAAAAAAGTTGATTTTTTGAAAACTGTTGGAAAATGTTTATTTTTGACCTCTATTATGCACCAAGGATATTCGATACTCATTTTTATATCGGAAACCACTGCCGAAGTTTGAAATTTAAGTAGTTTTTTGACTAGTTATGCTGTACACACACAAAAAAAATACATACATCATTGTAAAATCAATACATTCATCATTTCGTTAAGAATCTAAAATAAAATAAGGATAAAATTTTTATTAAATTAGCATATATTTATTTTGTGACTTTCGTTTCCTAATTAAAGTAATTTAAATGGATAAAGTGTACACAAATTTCGCAGCCTTCCTACTTAAAAAATTAAAAACAGATCATATAATAGAACAAAAAAAAAAAATCAAATCAACTTCACATCGTTAAAAATATAAAAACACGATTTTTAACTAATATTATTTCATTTCGCTTATATAATACTATTATATATAATTTTTTTTTTGCTCGTGAGACTGCATATGATTAAAGTATATGTTTTACTTGAATAATAAAATTAATTAAGAATTATTTTCATTTTTAGAAGGCTATTAAGTACATCCAAATGAAAAGATCTATCCTTCTAACCAGCAAATCACTCATCCACCAACCATATAACAATCACACACAGTAAGTTGTGCACGCACTCCAAAATCCACGATTTTAATAAATGACAATTTAAATTTTATTATTGAAAAAAAAAACCTCGCCAAATCACAAAACCAAGATAATGAGATAAAAACGTTTTATCCCGAAAAAGTACCTACACAAGAAGATATATTATTGACGGCGGCGACAGAGAGAGTTGCGTTATGAAGTAACGTGAAGTAACGTAGAGTGAGTGTATAAACGATTTGCGTTAAGTCTAATGCGTGTGTCGTAATAACTGGTCAACCGGGTATTACGACAGCGACAACACACTCATTCGATGTTGTAGCACTCCTGCTCAGGCCACTCTCGCTGGTCACCGCTGTCGCGTCGAAATGTCGAATCAATGTGCATAATATAATAATATAATCATCAAACTATAACTAGATGTAGCGAGGTAAAACCTAAATTATAGGTACATAAGAGTAACTTAACGACTCTATATAATAGATAAGTAATAGTGTTGTATAGTAATATGATATATTATCAAAATCAATTATCGCCATTTCGCATTTACCACCATTGTTTAATACATTAAAAGTGAATTTCACGAACTTATACAACCGTAATGTTATGTTATAATGCAATATTGCACCAGTAATTATGATCTGCTGTTAATAACTACTCACCGGTACCTATCACACGATACTTATTAAAATGGACTTCAAATAGTTATGTGAAAATAAATTGAAATAAAAAGCATTTAAGTATATTTTTAGTTTCTACTAAGATTATTAGTTATATTATACAATTATTTTTAATACTTTCAAATACTACCTTACTTGCCTATGGAAGCTTTTCTAGTTACAATTAGTCTAGGTTTGGTTTTATTTTTGTATTATAAATCATATTGTAATAAATATAGATAGCATTTGAAAAATTAACTATAAATTATAATATACAATACAATACTTAAATTTATCCATGTCTGAAATAGTAAATGGTTTGTAAAAAATAATACAAAATAATATAATTTAAATTATAGGAAAGTGTAAAAAGGGCGAAAAACTATGAATAAACTATTAAATATTAGTATGAAAAACAATCTTTATTAACTTCTAAAGTAATTAGGTATCTAACCAACTATTCTCTATCAAATTATTATAAACTTGTTATGAGACGAAATACATAACGCAATTGCATTAAATTGTATCAAATGCATTCAATAGTATTATTCAGTATTGACACAGTTTAATATGTTGAGTCATTATTTGGTAATTAAATATAAAATACACTTTAAAAATAATTATTGTCTTACAAATTATTTTATTGATGGAATATTGTAGTTCTTGAAACATATTTTATACTAGTGAACGTAAAATTCTTTTAACAACACTTTTTAATTAATAAAATTATTTATTTATTTAGATTAAACTATAAAATTATATATTATAGTTATAATTTACTGTATATTTGAATATTTACTTATTTTTATTTAAAAACGAAATATCTTATTGTAAATATCACACTTTAAAATGTAAAAGGTTATTATTTTATAAATTGTATTGATTAATTATGAACAAAACTATAAAAACATAATTTTTTCATATTTACTGTCTAGTGAACAGTGCATAATTGCAGCCACATAAGTAATGGTATTTTTGCGTCCTCTATTAATATTTATAGGTCACCATAGTAGTATGTATGGAGATTGTCAGAGCACTTCTTCAACCCGAAAAATTTATTTATGGACATAGTAAGAAAAAAAACGGTATACCATTTGCAACTTCATTATTATTCATCCTTATTGCGTTAACATTATAATGGCTGCCAATTTTAAAATTAAGAGCATTAAGTATATAGATTATGGATTATAAAAAATACATAATATACGTAACAAACAAATGTAAGTCCTTCTGTCAATTGTGAAAATGAGTTTTTAAAGGTAGATTTGTATAGCCAAAAATCACGTTAAAAGTAAACGTAATTACCTTCTTCGCCACCATGTACTCGTATAATACCTATGTATTATAATGGCTTGTGAATTGTAATACTTCGATTTATATCTTACACGTGTCCACATTTTTAAGTAGTGTTACTATAATATATTAAAACGTCTTTTAAAAATATGTACTCTTCTAGGTACAAAACACGTTTATATTACAATAACGGAAAAATTATTGTATTATAGCATAATAATTTTTGGTAGTTAACATTTATGCTTAAAAAAAAAAAAATAATAAAACAAAAAATAAAAACGCTCTCTACATTATACAAAATAATATTATAAATAAATAATATTATTAATTATTAGTTATTATTATGTTATAAATGTATTATACTTGTTTTACGTCTTGTTATAATTTTATCAGTGTCTATGTATTATCTAGGTACTCATAACTAATTTTTGCAAGTATGTTATAATAAGCTACCTAGTCAATTTAAATTATTGTATAATGTACCAAATACCGTTTCATGTATTATTATAATATTGGGCTCTTGCCCGTATTTTTAATAAATAATAATAATAATAATTATTATTAATCATTATACTTTACTAATATTGGCATAATAACTTACTAACTTTAATTTTTTCTCTTTTAAGAAAATTTGAAGTATAATTTACTTTGCTTTAAATTACTAGTGAAATAATAATTATATTAAATAGTAAATAGTAAATACTAATAACTACGATTTAAAATATATATTATATATTTAATTTGTGGTAATAATTATTAATATAATATAACATGATATGATCTAGGTAAATGGTACAACGTATTAATCACTAATGTACAATTTTCAAGAATATAACATTATGAAATATTTTCGTCATTAATAACCAAATAAGTTTTTTCTAATAATAAAATTCTAATAAATAACTATTTTTAGAATATTAATCTAAAAACTCCATTAGATTTGCCATTGGTTTTAAAATATGCTTATATCTAATATAATACAGTGATTCCCTTTTCTGCTCATGTGGAACGTTTTGAGATAACTCATTTGATAAAATTTAACAAATATTTTACTGAATTATAAAGTTTGCTCCTTGCTTAGTTCTCTGAAAAAGTATTCAGTTTAAAATTAGGTAGGTATATTATCTATTTGAATAAATCAAAAGATTATTATTATATCTTATTTTGTATGCTTTTAGTACTTAGTTAGTTTTAGTACTTACTACATAATTATTTCCATCTGTACCTTTATTTTCCAAATTTAGTTTTATGTCTATTTTCTGGGTGTAATATTTATGAATTTTATTATTTCAAACCATATACTAGCTATTTATAATATTTATATTTTATATATACACAAAAAAATAATAATAATAACCTAATTTAAGTTAATAAGTTAATTGAAAGTTCACATATAACTTTTAACTTCACTGAGTTTTGAAAAAAATTAGATTAACTGTTAATTATAAACTTTTCAAAATGTTTTCTATTATCTAACTGAACTTAACTCAGTTACAAACTATCATTAACTTTATCAGGCTTGAGTATGGTAGTCTTTAAAATTGATCATTGTAAATTATTAAGTGTAAAATATCTTATGATTAATAAATGAATAGAAAAAAAATCAAATATTATATTAGATACCTATTACCTACAATATTAAAAAAAAAAGGTGGTCAAGTGGGTAACGCTCTGCTGTACAGTAGGTATTGAGTTGACCTCGGACTTATGTCCTTTATAGAACATATATTAGGTCGCTTTAATAAATATGTTAAATTCAGAATGCCAGAATTGGGTAAAATACTTTTTAAAAGTATTTTGAATTCATATTCCAAATACTTAAATAAAAAGTAATCAGAATATATATTTGAATACTTTATAATAATAATATTTCCAAGTATTTGGAATACTTCACAAAAAGTATTCCAAATATTTTTCGAATACTTTTTTTTAGTAGATTTAGATTTCAATGATGAAAATATATTTTTTTTTAATTCATTGTTTATAAATGAATATAATATTAATCTTGTTTTATTTATGATTATACACAAGTGTAAAAGCTTCAATGACGAACAAAGTTATGAAATTATTTTTTAAGTGTGATTGGACATTAAAAAAGTATTCCGAGTACCTACTGTATTCATATTACTTGTAAGAAGTATTCAAAATATCGTATTGAATACTTTAAAAAAAAATACGGCAATTTAAACAACTAGTGTATATTTCAAGTTTTTATGACTAATAATTTTTAACTGAAATAAAAATCTAAGATTATTTGATAGTAAATCGTAGTTTTAAGCGTGAATTTTCGATTCCATATAAATTTAAACTTTAGATAAAATTATTTTAATTAACCAAACTCTGTATAATTATTGTAAGCCACACTTGTGGAAAATCTTGTATTAGATTTTCAATTCTTAGCTAATTATACAATATTTTTTATCATTTTTTTACTACAAAATAATTTGAAAGTATTCATGAATTTAACACATTTTTTCAATATCTTAGAACTCCAAAAGCTAATAAAGAAAAATTGTGACTATATTCTTATAATTTTTGAATAACTATAACTTATAAGACTAACTCATGAGGAAATTTGTATTAAAATTAAAATTTTCAAGTAATTTGACTTAGCCAAAATTTTTTTTATTTATATTTATGAAAAAAAAAACAAAATATTTCAAATGCCAAAAATAGCCTTAAAACTAGCGAAATATTTTGAAAATTAAATCATGTAAACAAAATATCAATCTAATTAAACTAATGAAAGTTTCAAGTATCTACAACTTATAGTTTTTTGATAGGTAATAACAAATATTTAAAATTGTTATCGTTACGCTTCGAGTTATCATTAATTATATGAAGTAAAACTCATGAACAACTTTGTGTTGAATTTTTTAACCTTATAGATATAAATGTTTTTATGAATTCTTAGCTATAAAATAACTTGCAAATTTTCTCGATTTAAAAATATTTCTTAAAAATTTGTACTTGACTTTTAGAAAAAAAAGTAAAAAATGTGACTAAATATTTTGATTTTTTTTAACTACAATAAGCATAAATCACAAAAAAACTTGTAATACATTTTAAAAAATTGTTATCATTATTTCAAAAAAAAAAAAAAATAATAGGTACTGTAATAATAAACTTCAACTTTATACCTGGTATAACTCGTAACAGTAGTTTTCGTTTCCTCTTATTATTTATACAAAGATCAAATAAATTTTAAATGGCCACAATTATCTATTTATAAATTGTTGCTATAGGTTTTTAAGCTTATTTATAAAAAATAAAATTTCCTTAGATAAATTTAAAAACTAAATTAAATTGTTAAATGTTTTAAAAAATTCAATGGTTTTACACTTTTACAAAATATTTTAACTTATCAGTTGATACTTTTTTTTTTTAATTTACCTATAAAGCAAAATTTAAATAATAAATAGAGTGGTCAAGTGGATACCGCTCTGCTGTATAGTAGGTCACTATAATGGATGTATTAAATTTGAATCCAATGATAGGCATCACTGTATACGAAAATTGTCAAGCTTTTTGATCCACTAAACATATTTTTTTCGAAATTAATCGAAAACAAATTTAAAGTATCTAGTTAGGGTTCTTCACTTTTGAGTAGCACCGAAAAATTAAAATTAAGTCAAATACTGGTTAACACTGAATAATCTATAGACGTTTATATAAATACGTATATCCAGGAAAAACTGCAGTTTTTTCGGTTTAAGTCAGACTAGTGATGTCCGATGGATAATTTCTTCAGGTAGGTATTAAAAAGTGAAGGTATATTCCCAGAATTTATAATATATTTCCAATAATAAGAATTTTTAGTATACATTAAAAAATTATAATAGATAAGTCAAAATTAAATGATAGCCAATTCAAACACAAACATATTATGATTTATGATTAGTATTACGATACCTACTTTTTTCAATGAAACACGTTTTTTGTTAACTTTTACACTAATAAAATAAGTAGGTACTAATAAATTACTTGGTCCTGGTGTCTACCCATTTCAAGATTTTGTAAAATATTTATTTAATATTAATAACATACTATTAAGTATTAATCGTTAGATTATACCATAGACGCAACATGCAAGTGTATCACATATTCACATGCAGTTTAATAGTTACCACGGTTTAAGGTAGATGTAACTACGTGGACAAACCAACTCAACGGAAAAAAAAATCCTAATTTAAGGAAGAGAAATACCTTAAATATGTTGTGGAAATATTTGCGATAAAATCCCTTTTATATATTTCATTATTTTGGGAATATTTCTAAGACATAACTAAGTCGGACCGACACGGGGTTTGCTGTTATGCATAATATTTCGAAAATACAGCCGGCCGCGAGTATTCTAGAATATAATTAGGTAGGTATATGCTATTATACTGTATATTATTATGCAATATTATATATTATGCCACCATCGAAAATTAAAAACGATGACAATGTTTGTTTTAAAAATAAATGAAAAAAATTAGGTACAATCATTATCATTAGCTATACAATTATTACTATTATTAGCGCTATTATTGTAATTTATGTTTATTAATGGCGTGATGGCATCTACGATTATTTACGTAATATTTATAGTTTACACACACAACAAAGTATCATCGCGGTAAAAGTTTATAATACCTATACCATTATCCTGGTTGTATAGCCGCAGATGCCATAATATTAATTGTGTACATAACTAAACAATACTATATGCATTTATTTTTTGTATAATATTATTATCCTGGTGTGTGTGTTTCAATTTTTATAAACAATATATAAAAACACGATGATGTTTGTTTAATATTTACCATTAACTAGATACCTAATTTACCATCAAACTATACACTTCCGCTGCTATTACATTATTACAAATACTTAATTTTAAGTGTAGAATAAATTACATACTCGCATTATATTACATAAATTATACTATTATTATTGGGTTTCAAATATCACAAGACAATTGCAACGTAAAAGAATATTAATACTGGCTAATAAGATAACACTTTTTTCGAATATAATATATTATTATTATTAAAAAATATATTACCTATATTTTAAATTGGGTGGTAAAAACGGTGGTTTATGTTTCAAGTTTCTAGGACTAGTAATTTTTAACTATAAAAAAATCTAAAATTATTTTATAGTAAATCGTTATTTTACGAGTAAATTTTGGATTTTGTAAAAATTTAAGCTAAGGATAAAAATTTTTTAATTGACTAATTTTAACTAATTTTTTTATTAACCATATTATGTAATTTAAACTGTTGGTTTTACTTATTTTTATTTGTATGTTATTTTTTATATAAGAACCGTGGCGAGTACCAGTACCTAATACCGAACCATCAATTTCAGTTCAGTCTTTGCTTTCTATGGTATGTATAATATTATTTATATTTTAATCGTTTTTTATATTTTTATTTTTCTTACGAATTTTTTTTAAATTTTTGTTAAGTTTTTATTTATAGTATACACGATTATGTAATTTTGAAAAAAAAGATTTCACAAATACCAATGTATTGTAATGTGTGTGAAGTTGGGGTACACCAAAGCTAGGGGACTATTTTTTCGGACGACTAGTCATAAGAAACCTCTTACGCCTGGGTGCAGTTTATTATATTCAAGGCGCCCGACACTTAAATTACATTATTCCACAAGAGAGCGCTATACAATTCACCCAGTGAATACTGATTATTATATAAGTACTTAAATAAATTTTTTTGACTATGTTCCGGAAGATAGCAAAGCGACTAGGTAGTACATTCGGAAAGCTAGGAAAATTCTCTACAAGATATTTATGAATCTAGAGTGCACACCGGTCTCGGTTGTACAGCAATAAGTGACCGACCGCCCAGGGGACCGTTTTTTTACGATCGCTATGTGACGCCTATAATTTATGACTGTGAAGTTTCTGATCTCTGCTTATCATGTTTATGATTATGAGCCACCATAAGTTGGTGGCTTCCAAAAATTATGTTAAATGATGAATTAACGTATGATTATTAAAACAGGTAATTGTATACTTACCATCATATGACGTCTTTTTCAAATCAAGGATCATTAATATTCTCTAATTTTTCTCTACTAGTTGGACTACTGCCTTTTTAGATTCTGAACGAAGTGATGAATGTATTGATTTTACAATGTGTGTTTTTTTTTTTTTTTTTTGTGTCTGTGTACAGCATAACTAGTCTAAATAATGCTCCAATTTCAAACTATGGGGGTGGTTTCCGATGTAAAAATCCTTGGTGCATTATAGAGGTAAAAAGTTAACATTTTCCAATAGTTTACAAAAAAATCGAGAAAAACAAAAAAAAAAAGTGGGCTAGTGAGTACCGCTCTGCTGTACATTAGGTGCCGTATGGATCATTATTATATATTATAGGAGTGTTAAATTTGAATCCAATGATAGTTATCATTGTATACGAAAAACGATTCTGAACGAAGATGATTTGTCAGCCTAGGATATAATTTCTAGTGGTTGGTAAAAAAGGTGGTTTAAAAAAACCAGCTTATATTAAAAAATATTTTGAAAATTAAATCACGTAAAGAAAACGAGAATCTTAATAACTGGTAAAATTTTCAAGTATCTACGACTTATACTTTTTGAATAATAACAAATATTTAAAATCGTTTGAGGATAAATCGTTATCGTTACGCTATTTCGTTAAAATTTAAAATTCAAACGCCCTTAAAATTTTTCCTATAATGATGCTTCGAGTTTTCTCTATAGATACTTGAAGGTAAACTTATGGAAAACTTAGTGTTGTATTTTTAATCCTTAGTTATAAACACAAAAAATTTTATGATTTTTCAACTTCAAATAATTTGCAAATATTCATGCTTTTGACGAATTTTCGTCAAAATTTGAACTTCAAATGCTAATAAAAAAAAATTGTGCCTATGTATTCTTATAATTTTTTAATCACTATAAGAATAACATATGAGGAACTTTGTATAAAATTTTCAAGTATTTTGATAGGGCCAAAAAAATTTTATCGACCCTTCAAAAAAAATTTTTCAGAAAAATTGAAAATTTCAGTTGTCTATAAATAGCTCAAAAAAACTCAAAATATTTTGAAAATTAAATCAAGTAAATAAAGTGCCAATCTTAATAACTGGTAAAATTTTCAAGTATCTACGAATTATACTTTTTGAATTATAACAAATATCAAAAATCGTTTGAGGCTAAACCGTTATTTAACGCGGTTTTGTAAAAATTTAAATTTCAAACACTCATAAAAATTTGTTGTCTGAATCCGGTAGAGTTTATTTTACAGATATTTGAAGAAAAATGTATGGAGAACCTTGTACCAAATTTTCAAAACTTAGTTATAAAAGAAAAAAATTTTATGATTTTTCAACTTCAAAATTACTTGCAAATTTTCGCGTTTTCGACAGATTTCGTAAAAATTTGAACTAAAAACGCTTATAAAAAAAAATTGTGACTAACGATTTTTAATTTTTTTTAGCTACATTAAAAACAACTCATAAGGAACCTTGTATTAAATTTTCAAAACTTTTTGGTCATCCAAAAATTTTTTATCGACACTTTAAAAAAAATTTCTCAAAAAAATCGAAAATTTCAGTGGTCTATAAATAACTCAAAAAAAGTCAAAATTTTTTGAAAATTTAATTATATACAGATACCGCTGACATTCACATTTGGTGAAAATTTCAAGTATTTTCAGTGATTAGTTTTTGAATTACAACCATAAAAAAAAATCGATTTGGTCGAAAACTGGTTTTGCGTAAAAATTGCCGTTTTTCCGTCATTTTTTTTTTGTTTTTCTCGATTTTTTTGAAAACTGTTGGAAAATGTTAACTTTTTACCTCTATAATGCACCAAGGATATTCACTTTTACATCGGAAACCACCCCCATAGTTTGAAATTGGAGCATTATTTCGACTAGTTATGCTGTACACAGACACAAAAAAAAAAAAAAAAAAAAAAAAAAAAAAAAAAACACATCATTGTAAAATCAATACATTCATCACTTCGTTCAGAATCTAAAATGACGTAAAAACGGCAATTTTTACGCAAAACCAGTTTTCGACCAAATCGATTTTTTTTTATGGTTGTAATTCAAAAACTTATCACTGAAAATACTTGAAATTTTCACCAAATGTTAATGTCAGTGGTATTTGTTTATAGTTAAATTTTCAAAAAATTTTGACTTTTTTTGAGTTATTTATATACCACTGAAATTTTCGATTTTTTTGAGAAATTTTTTTTAAAGTGTCGATAAAAAATTTTTGGATGACCAAAAAATTTTGAAAATTTAATACAAGGTTCCTTATGAGTTGTTTTTATTGTAGTTAAAAAAAATTAAAAATCGTTAGTCACAATTTTTTTTTATAAGCTCTTAAAGTTCAAATTTATACGAAATATGTCAAAATTGCGAAAATTTGCAAGTAATTTTGTGGTTGGAAAATCGTAAATTTTTTTTCTTTTATAACTAAGTTTTAAAATTTGGTATAAGGTTCTCCATAAATTTTTCTTCAAATATCTGTATTCAGACAAAAAAATTTTATGAGTGTTTGAAATTTAAATTTTTACAAAACCGCGTTAAATAACGATTTATCCTCAAACGATTTTAAATATTTGTTATTATTCAAAAAGTATAAGTCGTAGATACATGAAAATTTTACCAGTTATTTAGATTGGCATTTTCTTTACACGATTTAATTTTCAAAATATTTTGAGTTTTTTTGAGCTATTTATAGACAACTGAAATTTTCAATTTTTCTAAAAAATTTTTTTTGAAGTGTCGATAAAATTTTTTTGGCCCTATTTAAATACTTGAAATTTTATACAAAGTTCCTCATATGTTATTCTTATAGTGATTAAAAAATTATAAGAATACATAGGCACAATTTTTTTTTATTAGCATTTGAAGTTCAAATTTTGACAAAAATTCGTCAAAATTATGAATATTTGCAAATTATTGTGTAGGTATAATTCTTAAAAATGTTTGTATAGGTAGCTAAGAGTTAAAAATTTAATACAAGATTTTTCATAAGTTTAGCTTACAATAATTATAAAAGAACTTAAATGTTGATGTATTCAGGCCATTAAAACATAAACCACCTTTTTCACCAACCACTGGAAATTATATCCTAGGCTGACAAATCATCTCCGTTCAGAATCGTTTTTCGTATACAATGATACCTATCATTGCATTCAAATTTAACTTACCCTAGTCCGAGGTCAACCCCGCCCCCTAATGTACAGCAGAACGGTACCCACTTGCCCGCTTTTTTTTTCTTTTTCTTTATTTGATTTTTGATTATTGATATTTAATATTATTGTTTTAGGATGTTACATACATTTTATACGTTCTTCAACATCATATTCTTTTAGTTTTTCACCCCATTTTTAAGAAGCTTAATATTAAAATTAAATTTTGAAATGTTAGGCTGCTTGTTCACGAGCTGCGACCTATCTATTAATTAAAGCTCGCTTGCTTGTTTAAAAATATTAACGAACACATAAGGCATACAAATTATTATACGCTATAACTTGATACATATTTCTGACCCAATTACTTTTTAATATACCTACACTTAAAATTATAATTTTATTACGATTTAATATTTTTTTTTTTTAGTTAATGTGTCGCGTTTTTTACATATTAATTTATAAGTGACCTTCAGTACTGAATCGTACGATATTAATCTCCAATATACATATTAGTATAAAATACATACCTGTTTACTTCTTTTATTTTAAAACTTATTTTAGGAAGTTGATTTTTTTTCATAATATATTATATTGAATACTTGAATACATTATTGTTTTTTATATTATTTAACACAGTAGCAATTTGCAGTAAAAATACAATCTGTATACAAACTAAACATGTTCATAATATCATCAATATAAATTAAAATTAAAACAAGTTGGTACTTACAAGTTACAAATGTACAGAACACCATATAGTTTATGTATCATAATTAATTGAAACACAAAATTGATTCATTTAATAAATTAAACGCTCAAGCCCAATTACAATTATTATGTGTTAACATAAAATAACAATAAACAGTACAGAATATAGTTGTGATAATAAATTGCAAATTTTCGTAATTTTTACGTATTATATCAAAATTCGAACTTTTAATGCTTATTAAAAAAAAAAATTGTGACCATATTTTTTTTTTTAGTTAGTTATCATTATAATATTGGATAAAAGCAGGGCGACATCCGTTTTTTATATTTTTTAATACCAGCTTTTAATTATCGAATATTGAGAACTTAAATTAATAGACAATGAATATTGGATAACTAACGTACCTATATGTTTTTATTGAATGAAATATGATAATATGTACATATTATTATTCAGGTATCTAAAAAAGACATGATTACCTATACATACATTATAATAAAATAAAATATATAATATAACATTATGTACCTAAATATTTTACTTATTTATTTATTCACCACAGTAATAAAAAACCATCTGTAACTGTAATAGATTTTATTTGTGTCTATAAATTGTCATAGATGATTTTCGATTACCGCGGCAAATAAATACATAAAATTAAATTTTATATTTTATATTCTATTTCATTAGCTATTACTTGGGTAATAATGCCCTTTTTACGTACATAATAATATTTATATAAAAAAAATCAACATATAAATACATATATTTAAATTAATTTTGTTTTATTGGTTTTAAGCCATTTCATGGGGAAGTTTTGAATGAATATTATTTTTATTACTATGATTTATGATGCAGTGATTTTTTTCGATGAATCTTCATCAAATCCTCGGTTTTTTTAACGTAGTTGTTTTTATGAGATTGGAATATCAAATTATGGGTAATACTGCTAAGAGTTTTGTGCTGCACCCAAGTTTGATACAAAATAGTAATATACCGGTGTCAATGAGTGTTAATCATAGGCGTGAGCACGTGTGCAGCAGAAAGTTCATATGCTGCATCTGCCACATTTTTTGGGCCGATCGGGGCAATTCATTGTTTAAAAATTCAATATAAATTATAATAATTAATAAGTAAATAAAATTGATTTGAAAAATTAAATAATTATTTTTAAAATAGAGTGTAGACAAAGCAATCAGTTAATATTTTATTAAATAAAATATAAAAATATAACATGTATACTATAATGCTATGTATATGTTCTATGTTTTGGTTATTGTCGTCGGCTAGGAGGTGGTGTCTGGTAGTGGTTAGCAGATTATTTTATGATTTTATGTAGGTAATATAACTAATAAAGTCTGATAGTAACTGTAACTTGGTGTTTTCAAAAGTAGTGAACAAATGTAAGGAAGTATGTTAACATTTGTAAATTGTTAAAAAAAAATTCTATTATTGCCACTTAGGTAACAATAACACTGCCTGTGTATAATATGATCAATAATTTTGACTGTTTAATATTTAATTGACAAATTGTTAAAAAAATGGGCTACTTAATTTTATATGCTGCATCTGCAATGAAAGTCTGCGTATGCCTATGGTGTTAATATTACTTTTGTAACAAAGTATATCCCCATTATATACCTACTCCTTATATATACAAATTATGTTCCTATTGTTGTGACTTATTGTTTTAGTTATTATACTTTATATAAGTTATCGAAATACGTCGTACATTATAAAATTATTTTGGTCACTTTATTCAACAGCTTTTTATTTATTCGTATGTATCTAAGGTTTTTTGTAATACAAATTTAAATTTCATATTTGTTTGGTCAACGTTAAAAAAATTAGTTTATCGTCAAATTCTCTACAAAATTAAAAAAATAATAATTCAAATCGTAGTTTTTAAACGATTTTTAACAATTATACAACGAAAGATTTTTAATTTGTTTAAAAAAATACGGTGAGCAGAATACTATTATACGAAATATTAACTACGAAATGGGTTTTATGAAAATAATAAAACAAATATTCCGTAATTAACATTATTGTTTCCGAACCAACTATGCTTCGGGCCACACGATGCGTTTTTTCCGCACGGAAAATATGAATGCGGAAATTCCGCAACAGTCGTGTTTGACCATACGATGCGAAATTACCGGATGCGACATTTATTTATATGAAAATATTTTAAATTTAAATACTAATATTGTACTTTAAGTATACCTGATCATTGCCTGCCATAGGTACATAGCACAGTTAAAGTTCTGTTTGCGACCAGTACAGTCGATTTTTTTTTCATTATGAGTGACTACGACTTTTTAAGTATTATTTGTGCCGCGGAAGCAGCCGGTGAACTAGATGATTCTACTTCACACGCTGTTAAAACCACAAGAAAGTATTGGGTACATCCACTCAATCAAAAAAGAGATGAAGAGGATTTGTTTAAAAATTTTTATAGTTCAATTCGAAAATATCCTAAAAAATTTTTAGAATATTACCGAATGTCAGTAGGTAACTTCTTTTGATGAGTTGTTAGAAACTATGCGTCCTCATTTAACAAAACAGCATACCAACATGAGGAATCCTATTTGCGTTGGGCAAAGACTTACAATTACTATAAGGTAAGAACAATTTAAAAAAATTATCATATTAAGTTCTCTACCTATATAATAATACATTACATCGAATATATAATATTATATTATACAATAATTGAAATAATAATATATTAATTATAGTAATCATAGGTATTTAATAAGCAATCAGTAATTAATTTATTATAAGGAGTCATTTGAGGAAGTGGTAAAATAAAAACAACATATAACTTTAATTTATAAGTGATAGCAAATCATTTTCTTTTTATTTAAATTTTAAAACTGAAAAACAACATTTATTTCCTGCACTTGGAATTATAATATAATTTAATATAAAATGCATCGAAGCTGTAGATATTTGTTTTGAATATTAATAATAAGACAATATGTAAGCAATTACAAATAAAAATAATAAAAATGATAAAAATGAAACCTAAAAGTATTACCATGTAGTAAAATACATAATCATATAAGTACTTATAATTTTTAAATAATATTAACAACATTTTTACATAATTATACATAACTAATAAAAATAAAAATCACCTTTACCTAGGCACTGTAGTAATATAAATAAAATAAAAATTATAAACCATGTTTTAATTGAAATATTAAATACAACTAAATAAAAACTTATTTATTTGAGGAGATATTAGGATTATTAGGAGAGGAATTCGCAAGATTTTTATTTTGTAAAAATGTTGAACTTGTAACTCCTTGTTGATGAGATAATGGAGATTGAGGTGCAAGGTTTTGTTGATAATGAGAGAATGAAGATTGAGGTGCAGGTGAATATGCTACAGGTTGAAGATAAGTAGATGGAATGTTATGAGATGTATTTGAATAATATGTATTATTAATGTCAGGTTGTCTGGGTGGAGGTATATACATAGACGCAGAGTGTTGATAGAAATTATCGTAAGTTAAGGAAGATGAACTATTATTATCAGGTTGATGTAAATTTTTAAAAAAATTCAGAACATAAATACGAAAATCTAATTTTTGTGAAGGGTTTAGATTTTTGTAATCCTGCAATAACGACAATAAAAATTGTTTGTCAGAATCATTAGACCCCGTTTGCTCTATAAAAGATAACAATTTATTTTGGAATGGAGAAATTGTTTCTTTTAGTTTTTGTTAGATTTTTTTATTTAATTGAGAATAAGCCACCAAAACCTTCTGCAAAAGTTGAACATGAAATGTGCAGACTCAGGACACCAAGTTGTGCTCTTATTCCGCGCTTTTCTAGAATTGTGACACACAACATGCCACTCTCCTGCATGTCACACAATATAAGGTCTTTAAAAAAATATGAAGCTCATATTAATGCGGATATCGTTCTTTTACAATCTAAAATAATGTTCTTCCAAGAAACTGGTTCAAAATCAACTGACACATATACTATTAAGAACCATACTGAATGCTGTAGAATAGACAGTATACATGCAAATGGTAAAAGTGGTTCTATTTGTTTTGTTGGAGAATCCATTAATCATAAAGAAATAACCTGCAGCACAACATTGCTTCAACATCAAAAGAAAAACACACACTTAGAAGCCATTGAAGTTATCATTGAAAATATTACCTATATTGGGATATATTCATCGCCAAATTTTCCTGTACAGAAGCTTTGTGATTTCATTGAAACGGTAGCTTCCACCAAAAACAATTTTATCTTTATTGGTGATTTCAATATAAACTTTAACAAACCGCCAAAACAACTAGTTCAAATATTAAAACATTTCAATTACAAAATATTGGTTGACGGTATTACTACAGATCACGGAACATCCATTGACAATGTCATTACAAATGTTGACATTGCGGCTTTGGTGTACTAGTCCCTCATAAGTGATCACAAACCTATTTTGGTTATGGACATAGATACTTTCAAGGAAATAGAAAAATATTCTGAGACTGTTGATGACCAAAGTGTACAAGAAGAAGTCAAAAACAGTTTTATTAAACCAAACGTTCCTGTAATCGATGGATTTCCTGTGGAAAAATCTAAAAAATCGATTAAATCAACTAAGGTCCTGAATAATAATAACTTGGACGATATTGAGTTCATACAGGTTGATAGTAACACTATTTTGGTTCCAGAAACTAAAACTAAATCAACCAAAATAGTTGATTATAATATCATAATTAATGATATTCAATTTATTCAGGTCAATAGTAATACTCTCAAAGTTACAGAAAATTGCAACATAAGGTCAGATTCATTATTAGAAACAATAAGTGATAATGCAACTGTGTCAAAAAATCCAAAAACAATAAAAATATCTAGTATTAAGAATAAATTTGACATAACATCAAGTAGTACATTTTGTGGCTTTACTAACACTGATGGTGTATCATGTTATGCTAATTCTGTCATACAGGTTCTTTTTAATTGTCAATCTCTTGTAAATGAAATTCGCAATAATCAACTCGGACCAACACTTCAACATAGCCTACACGAATATACAAGTAACAGTGGATCATGTGATACTCGAACAATCAGAGAATATTTGGACAACGAGACAATATTATATACTCTGCAACAGCAACAAGATTGTATAGAATTTTTAGAAGCACTTATGCACCGTAGTAGACCTACATTTGAATCTTTATTTGGATTTCAAGAATTGTATACCATTCGTTGCAATACTTGTAAACATACAACGGCCAACAATGCACCTACAAGTTTGATTCTACATTTTGAGATTCCACAGCACAGATCACAAACTTTGCAAACATTACTTTCAACAAATCAAAATGTTTGGAATACATTAGATGATTACAATAGCAATAATTGTAATAACATCGGAAGTTCTGAAGATAAACATCAGATAATAGTGGCAAATGAGTATATAGTAATTCAACTAAAACTATTTATTCCAACATTTGTAAATGGTCAATTTGTTCCCAACAAGATAACAGATCTAAAACTTAGTGGCATACCCACCTCTATTTTGGAAATTGCTGGAGCACAATACAAAACTCAAGCTGCAATATTACATATGGGAGAAAACACGAGTTCTGGCCATTACATTACATACTTGAGACAAGGAACTTCCAATTGGGTTTGCGCCAATGACACAATAGTTGCAGAAAAAAGATGGCCAAACAACAGCAAAAGATGTATATGTTATCATTCTAAAAAGAATGTAAAAATATTTTCCAATTGGAAAAAAACAAAACATAACACAGCTAAAAATAAATTGTAAACTTAACCTGTAGGTATACAATATTACAATCTGACTGTTATTGGATTCAAAAAGGAACGTATAAACCGCCAACTATTCACTCACATAATATTATGTATGAGTTGCCAGTCCCAAGCCTGGATAAAAAGTGTGAGGGTGCTAACCTTATAATAATTGTTATTTTTAACATAAGCAGAAACCTAGATTTTATTTTTATTTAAATAATATCGAACTATATATTATTATCCACACTTCTGACCTTAATACCTTATACTATGTATGTTTGTATTCAATCCTCCAAATACAAACTACAATTTTAATTGTGCGGTCTTAAGATTATCAACATTCATTATGTATTCGCCTAGAATCATAACATATTTTAATAACTTATATAATATCAGTTATACAGCAAAGCCTATCTTCCAGTGTTAAGTATTTAGATGACTTTAGCCTGTATAATAGATGTTATTTTCCATACATAATTTAAATTGTTTAGGACATTTTATTTTGTAATTTTGTGCCAAGTATATAATTATAATATACAGTGACTAAAAATAAATAATCAGAGTTTATTTAAATTTATTTATTCATAATACTTCATATTTTACATTGTACATTTAACTATGATACAACTCGAGTACTAACAATTTATTGAATATATTATAATACATTAAAGGTAAAAAGTAAATACTTAAAAAGCCACTTATTATATATGTTTATACTAATTTATTACATTAAATTTGTTATTTTTTACAGATTCAAAATATTTAATCAATTTAAGGGTTGAAAGTATATGAATCTTTCAATTGCCTTCATTGGGTTTAACAGTGCAAACATTTTTATTAGTTGATATCGTTGATGTACTGTGAACTATGAATCTTATAAACAATTTGTCATTACTCAATGTGCTGTGTGATACAAAATTCTTACACAATTCTGTATCTATTGAACTTAGAATTTAAGAAATTTATTAATCCACTGTTAATTTTATAAAATATAAAAAGAAAATCCTTTATTTAATGGTTTAATTTGAATTATTAATATTGTAAATAGTCCATAGTAATCAGGTCAAATTTATTTGGAATACCACTGTACTAAAGTCTACCAGTTGAGAAACTAATAACAATTTGTATTATAGTACACTGAGTATAACATCAGCTGAGCTTGGTTACACTATACTATGCATATTTGATGATAAAATTCAGCCATTAGTAATATCTAAACAATAAACAAAATACATAATTATAAGTAAATATTAAGTAATTTAATGTGATAGGTACTTATTAAACTTACATAATGAAATCTTTAAGAAATGGCTCGTCTTGATGTTAATATGTAATTGTTACACAAGGAATCAACACGACGTAGAATCATATTAATTTAAAACGATTACAATTAATACATGGTTAATTCATAATAGAAATAAAATTTTAAAAACCGTAATCAACCAACAATGTCAACATACGGAATGTAAACAAAACATAAAATATCACAGATATAGATAAAGTTTATTATCTATACCAGCAGCTTCAGCTGTGCAAGGTTTATAGATAATAATCTATAAACCTTGGCTGTGTACAATATTATATGTGATTATATGGTATAGCAGGTATATCTATGATAATATAAGGTATTTTGAATTATCATAGATATTATCTATGTGAATTATAATAACTACCTACATGCAATGTTTTTGGAATAGTTGATTAACCATGCCAAATGCAAATGCGTCCTAATTGAAAAATAAAATATTTGTTTCAAAATAAAATATATGACAATATTTAATTATAATATATTATAGACTGACAAATCATCTCCGTTCAGAATCGTTTTTCGTATACAATGATACTTATCATTGCATAAATTTAATCTACCCTAGTCCGAGGTCCACCCCACCCCCTAATGTACAGCAGAGCGGTACCCACTTGCCCGCTTTTTTTTTGTTTTAGATTCTGAACGAAGTGATGAATGTATTGATTTTACAATGATGTGTGTTTTTTTTTTTTTTTTTTTTTTTTTTTTTTTTTTTTTTTTTTTGTGTCTGTGTACAGCATAACTAGTCGAAATAATGCTCCAATTTCAAACTATGGGGGTGGTTTCCGATGTAAAAGTGAATATCCTTGGTGCATTATAGAGGTAAAAAATTAACATTTTCCAACAGTTTTCAAAAAAATAGAGAAAAACAAAAAAAAAAATGACGGAAAAACGGGAATTTTTACGCAAATCCAGTTTTCGACCAAATCGATTTTTTTTATGGTTGTAATTCAATAACTAATCGCTGAAACTACTTGAAATTTTCACCAAATGTTTATGTCAGTGGTATCTGTATATAGTTAAATTTTCAAAAAATTTTGACTTGTCATATACGAAATTATTATTAAGTACCAATCAAAACAGTCATGGAAGAGCACTGTGTTCGATAGCTAGTTTCTACCAGCAAGCCAAATTTTTAGAAGGATAAAAAAAAACTTACAACTTTAGAACTTGCAAAGGCTATAACATAATTCGTATATGGAAACTAGCCAAGTCAGACGTTAGGCTTCAAAACATTATCCTAAGTGATAAGAAGAAATTATATTTTATGTTGTTATAAATAAATTTCAGGACTGACCATTGAACTTGGCATCCATTTAGATCTCACTTCTTTTGTCGTTGAAGTCAACAACCAAAGCATATTATTTAATTGAACTTGGCTATCATTTTACATATATGTTTTGTTGGGATATCATTACTTTTTTGTAAGTAAATTATTAATAGCTATAAAAATCATATTAAAATAATTTCCAAATGGTTTTTAATAAACTATTGTATTGTAACTACATAAGTATAAAAAAAAAATTAATTTAATTTAATTTTTTTTTTTTATTATTATTTTAATTTTAATTTTTTTTTTAAATTTTTTAATTTAATTTTTCAATTTAAGTCAACACTACATTAAATTAGAGGCAATTAATTAATTAATTGAAAAATAAAACATAATAGATAATTAATTGCAAAATTATAATAAAATCAATTGATAAAAAATTAAAAATTAAAAAATTAAAAATCTTCAAGTTTCTGATTTTTCCCTTTGTATGACCTAACTACCTATCTGTATGCCAAATTTGAACTTTCTAGGTCATCTGGAACTGGGTTAGAATTTTGATCTATAGGTAAGTCAGTCAGTGATAAAAATGACGATTTTGGGACGTTAATATCTAAATAACGGTTTGAGGTATGTTTATGAAATTTGGAAAACATATGTATCTCGTAAGTCTCAATATATGAGCCAAATTTGACATGTTTATGTGGAATAGTTTTTGAGTTATGATGGGGTCAAAAGTGGCTCCAAATGGTTCGTGTAATATTACACACGGTGCTAATCGCTAGTTCTGTAGCTAGAACTTGGCTTGACACGCTACTGCGTGTCTAGATGTTAATGCTAAATATTCAGGTAGCACTAATGATTCATTTATATGGCGTAAAAGTGTGATATCCACATACATGGAAAACTTGCATAACAATGGACATACTTCATATTTTTTATTAGGTAGAAATGATAATTTTTATGTTTACAAAATTGAATCTTAAACACTTACAGTAGTTAATTAATACTTTGTAAATAGAAAATAATTTTGGATCTATTATATTATTCTTATTATTAGGTGATTCAGGATACCCACTTAGGCCTTGGCTCTTAACACCATTAAGTTATCCTATTCCTGATACGCTTGAGTCTTTGTTTAATAAGTGGTTGACTAGTATACGGTCGACCATTGAAAGATGTAATGGAATCTTAAAAATGAGATTTAGGTATTTAAAATAAACTAAAATAAAAAAGTGTCTACTAGATGTTTATTAAAACACACGAGTTTTTCACTATAATCCAGAACGAGCTTCAAAAATCATAGTATCCTGTTGTATCCTTCACAATGCGAATTTGCCTGTTCTTCAGAGAACCAAATGATCCTCTAGACCAGTGTTTCCCAACCTTTTTTTACACAACGCCCCTTTTAGATTTTAAAAATCTCACACCGCCTCCCCCCAATCAATTTTTTAAAATGATAGTTTTATTTTTTAATAAGCTATTTTATTTAAGACAAAATATCATTTAACATTATAACGCTACAATTTAGTTAATTTAAATTTAAATACCTACTAATAATTAATAATTATATAATTTGATTTCGAATTCGCTATTTATGTGACTAACGACTGCCCTGAGGTTGATGTTTTCCTGCTAACGAAATGATATCTGGCTCAATAGATGTCAGCATTAAGGTACGGCACCACTGAACGCGATTTGCGATGCGAGCTATTTTGCGAGCGATATTTTCCAGCGATTTTTACGATTTTGGTGGGGCCAGTCCCGCGTTTTTATTGTTTTGTGGTGAGTGGTTTTAATCGCCAAGATGACTTCGTTCAATTCAAACCACGTGCGTAAAATACTTTTGTCCGAAAGTTCTGCTTTAATAGAAGCAAAAGTTGAAATGTTCAAAGAACGTTTATGGGTACACGAATTAAATACAAATAAAGAAAAAGAAGGTGAATATCATACTCTTTTTTCTAAACTAAAAAAGCACCCAGACAAGTTTTTTGAGTACTGCCGTATGGATGAAGAAACTTTCAACATAGTACTTAATCTTAATGCTATTAAAGATACTATACAGAAATTAGAAAGAAATTTCCGAAAGCCTATATCAGCAGAAGAAAGACTTTTAGTTACTCTGAGGTAAGTAAATATCAAAATAAAACCTACATTGTTTTTACTTATAATTCTAAATAATTAAAACGAGTATCAAAACGTGTTCAAAACCAACTTGGTCATTTATTATAAAACAATAAGTAAATTAATATTAAATGTAGGCCACATAAAAAAAATATAAACATAATTAAACTATAACAGTTGGTAACAAATGTAATAACAATATACCTAAGGGCTAATAGGTAGGTATAAAATATGTAATAGTAATAAATGAAAAAAAATATAATTAACTTAATAATAAAATTGACTTTGAAAAGTTATAATCATATTACATTAAATATTATGTATCGCGTATTGCAATAACAAAAACTTAAATAATTTTAAATAATCAAAATTAAAAAAAAAATGTTCAAAAACAATTAATTAGCGTCTTGCTATAAAATTACTTGAATCATTTTAAATAATCAACATTAAAAAAAAAACTTTAAGAAAAATTAGTTTCAAAGGTTTGTGTTCCCTCATTATTTATATGCAATTGGGCACTATATGGAAAACTGCTGACCACGGTTGTTTGATTTGTCGTTGGTGTTGACTGTAGTGAATTTAAAGTTTCTTGAAATTTAATTTTTGTCTTCATTTTCTGTGTTTGCGATAATTTTTTTAGATCAGGCAATAAACTTTTTAAAAATAACAAATCCTCATCTTCTTTTTCTTCGTTTTCTAAAAGTTTCAGTTTTTTAGCTTCCATATTTAATAATTCCCGTCTAAAATTATTTACTGCCGTCTGTCTATGCGGTACATCGTAGTTTCTTTTTTTTAATCCACCTGCTGGACTTACATCAGAGTCTGTATTATCTAGATCGGCATCAATAATATTTGAACCATCTTGTGTAAAATTATCATTATCCTGTGTCTGGCACACATCATATGCACGCGATGAATTTGTCTCTATGTCTGCTTCTTCTGACGAGTTGAAGTTCGATATAATGTTTTTGGAACGAGTTTTGTTTGCATTGTATTTCGTAAATATGACAAACATTTGAATAACGGCCACGTAGAATTACTAACATCCTCAGCTCCAGCTCCCGATTTTCCTGAAGGATGTTTTTTCAATTCAGCGCGATAATAGTCCCTCATATTTTTCCATTTTGCTTTCAGTGTTTCCGCTAGAAATATTTATTTAGTTTTTAAAATTACTTATGTAGTATCTAAAATTATACATAGAAAATAGGTAAATAATGGCTAAATAATGCATAGTCAGTCACAAATATTTTATTTAAAAATATATGTATTTTTTAAAAACTTGGGCATGAAATTGGTTAAAAATCAATTATAATTATCAGTAAATTCAATATCGATATTTCTATCAAAATTGTACTTATAATGAGATAAAATGTTCAGTAGTCTTCAAAAGAGTCGGGGAAAAAAAAAAATAAAAAAAACAAAGGAAAAACGTGAATATTTACGCATTACCAGTTTTTATTTGTTTTTTTGGTGTAACGACATGACATTAATTCAACCTACGTTACTACTTATGTCTAATTGTAAAACAAATTATTTTAATTGCAATAACCTCAGTTCAACTAGTTTAAGTTCAAAACCTATTAACCTTCAAATGTATGTTTTAGATTTTGGGCTACTGGTTGTAGTTTTAGAAGCTTAGCTTTCACTTTTAGAATGGGAAAAACTACTATTTCAAAAATTGTAATAGAGACATGTAGTGCTATTTGGGATAATTTATTACCTACTTATTTGCCGGAACCTACAGTTGATATATGGAAATCAAATTCCCAAGATTTATATAAAAATTGGAATTTTCCGAATTGCCTTGGAAGCATCGATGGAAAACATATAAGGATAATCAGCCACAAAATTCGGGTTCAATGTACTACAATTACAAGCATTTTTTTTTCTATAAATCTACTTGCTGTTTCTGATGCAAATTACAAATTTGTGATGGTTGACATTGATGCGTATGGCAGTGTAACGTGGTCAGGGATGACCCGTTAAATACATGATATTCAGGGAAGAAGTTGGTTTCCTTTGAATATAAGTTAACCGTAGCTAGGGAGCAAATGGTACTCAGGGTACAAGTAAATGTGGATTGATCCAAAGACTTATAAATATATCATCAAGTTTATTCTTACCTAAATAAAACGTTTACAAGTCGTAGGGCTGGCTTGGAGTTCGTGTTCGCTGGTGTTAACGCGGGGAACTGGCTGTCTCTTACATATATTTTTATTTAGCCGTAGCTTTACAATAGTTAAATATGAGACAGCACAGGAGGGGCATAATGTACATTCATCATAACATATTTTACATGTTTTGGTCTACGATACACATACATATATACACCTATATACATATATGCACGTATACTATATAATATATAATATGTGTAAGTATATAATATGTACCTACGGTTGTATAATATTATTATGCTTATAAATAAATATGTAACAATCGTTACATTACCCCCCTTCTCTTTTTTTTTTAAAAAAATTTAATTAATTAAGTAATTACAATTTTTACAAGAATCTGAATACTATTTACATTTACATCATTGTTACGAGATCGTCGTTATAATATACATACAACATACACTGCAGCACTTATAAACGCCCTATATCTATTTTTATTTGACTCATCAGTTTCTGATAGTCGTGTATGTATATAATAACCTAACGAATCTACGTAATATTTTGTAAAATTCAACATGTTTTTTTTATCATTGTAAAATTTCGGCTAGTTTCTAACTGACCTTGTTATTTTTATTATTTACGAGAACCCTTTCCTTTTCTTTTAATAATTACCGTAAGTATTCTTTTTCCCATATTTTTTCTTACATATATATATACAAACCCATATTATATACATTTACATCCCATAATGAATCTATAACAAGTTTACATTATTTTTTTTTTATTCAATTTTAATCAGTCGAAATATCATTCTTCCTGTGTTGAACTTAGAGATGTCTGTTACCATTGTCTGTCCTCGGATTGGTGTACGGGTATGACTTTGGTGTAGTGAAAGGCCGTGATTGAACCATATGTTTTGAGTTCAGTGCTTATGGTTCATGGATATAGCTATAAATCTAAAGAACTTTCTCACTCTCTTTTTTTTGCTTTTACACTTTTCTTTGACTAAACATTTTTTTATTAGATTTTTTTTAAAAAAAAAAAAAATAAATAAATTATCCTTATGCTAAAAAATAAAAATACATATATGATTAATCGATAATATTACACTATTCTATCTCGACCTCTTATTCTTTGAGTTTTAATAATGTCTCGATTTGTTTCCCTCACACAATAAAACCTTAGTTTTTTTACCGTTAAATGTATAATTATATAACTAAGTATTAAAGCGCATATATATATTCCGTATTGATGAATGACGTCTTTTGCGATAATATAAGTGTTTTCGTTTTGTTTTTCTATTTCTGCGACTACATAATCTAAATTATTAGTGGATTCTTTTAGATTTTTGAGACTGGGCATTTGTAATTTTGAAAAGTTAAAAGATATATTTGATGATTGGATTATTTTAGTTTTATTTGTTATTTGCTCTAAGTTAACAAGGTTAAACTCCGGGTAATAATCTGTGAACACCGTACCATTCGTCTCTTTTAGTGGTGTTAATATGGTCGACGGTGTGTATACAATGCAGTCCTTAGGTATATTTAAAATACCTGTACCCTGTAAAGTATGAACTGTTGTAGAAGTAGGACATACCATAGTTGTTACAATTTTCTTCGTTGTCCAGTAAACAAAACAATTATTACGTTGTAATTTTTCAAAATGGGCGTTATAGAAGTAACTATATCGTACCTCACAATATTCGGGTAATTTAATTTGATTATCTGAATTAAAAAGTTGAATTTCACATATTGAATATGTTTTGAAGTATACAACGTTATTTAATAAAAAATATTTTGTAAGACCAAGAGTGTTACAGTTTATATAGTCACTTTCTGTTAAAGAAATGAATTTTTGTTTGTCCAATGAAATTGCTAGGTATGGGTTATGTGGTTGAATAAATAAAAATTGGGCTGTAGTTATTTCTATTGGCATTGGCCATACTCGGTGAAGTACAAATTCTTCTTTATTACAAATAGGGAAGTTTAGAATAAATAGTAATTGAAAATTTGCAAATTTTGTACTTATTTTAGCGAGTTTTAAGAATACCTCGATCGAAGTTGTATTATTAATGTTGATTGGGAGTGTTTGTGTGGAATCGAATGTTTTTTCAATAGTTTCTAAATTATTTCTTAGTTCATTATCGTTCAATATAGTCGGGTGTAGGATATTATGTCTGGCCAATGTTAATGCGTCAATTAATTCATCTGTTTCAAATGAAAATTCTGTTAGTAATAGATTTAAATTTAACAAATAATTTATCAATGTTTGATTCACTTCTACTTCCAATAATTTATTATTTTTGCTATTTATTTTTGAAATTATCTGATTATACTGAGTTTGCAATTCAATAAAATGTTGGGATAATGTGGACGATACGTTTGTGATTTGATTTATGGTAGATTGTACTATTTTTGATTGCGTTTTCATTAAGGATACTGCTCTCCCACTATTGTCATTAGTTTTTTGTATTGTTTTATGTAGTTCTTGGTAACTGTCATCACCTACACTTCCAAAAGCCCATTCCTCAAAATTTCCAATTGCATTATAATTCCTTTATAGTTTTAAAACAACTTCAAATTTCTGATAAAATAACATAATCTACTATTATAGGGTTTATAAAATATTTTAATTTTACAGGCGGGTTAATTGCATACTCAAGTGGTTTATTGGCCGATTATAATTTGGCAATCGATGGTATCCAGATCCGAGAACCACAACGTCAATTCTGGATAGATTATCAGAGAAATCTTGATTTAGCTTCTAGGCTATTAAATGAAGGACGTTATTCGGTAATGGAATTTTTGGCATGTACCAAACATGTCACTCCGAATTTTGGGGTAGTTAGACCACCACTTTTTATCCAGCCAATTCCTGAAGTACAACCTGTGGTTGAAAATCAAATTGAAGCCAGGGAATTTATTTTACAAAGATGGCCTATTGTCAATGAACAAATTAATAGTAAAATTGAATATACTCACTATGATACAAGTGATACAACTCTATACCATCTATACCTAAACGTCCTAATATTGTTTTATTTTTAGTATTGCATCTTATTCATGGATTGGACGATGAAGATGAAGAAGATATACCCCGAGCACAACCAACAACACCACAAATAGTTCACATCAGTCTTGAAGACTTAGCCTGTAAATAAATATTACATTAAAAAATTTATAACTATTAAACCATGCATGCAATGATTGAATTGGAAAAAAATTAAAAGTTAAAAATCGTGTATATCTCAATAATTAAATATATAATTGATACCCAATAGGGTATAATTATTAAAAGTATGCTTGCATGCATATATGTTTTTTAAAAAGCAGAAAAACTCAGTGCAGTTCAAATCAAGCACTGCATGCATATATAATATATTAATTAATATTTATATAATTTGATTATTTAACATACTTTGAATTTTTAGTTGAACCAATTGTCTGATAAATGCTATATATGCCAATACTCAATTCCTACTGTCATTGCATCACCTTGCAAACATCAAGGGTTATGTGCTCCTTGCCATGAGACTTATACAAGGATGCCACGGTATAGGAAATATACCATATTATAGATGCCCTTTATGTCGAGGAGAAATTACAACATATTATATAATTGTGTAGCACTAATTTAAATACTGTAATATAATATGATTTACCTATATGATACAAACAAATATATATCATTTTTTCATGCAATTTCCTTTATTATTTCACATTTTCAATATACGTACGACTTAAATACCTACAATGTATAATAAATGATAAAATTTTATAAAAATGATTCAAAGTAGGTACTACTCACTAAACAATATTATAAGAATCTAAAAACAAGAATTCCGGCATTCCGCATACAAGTATACAACACAACTGCTGCAAGAAAACTAAACTAAAACTATAAATAATAATAGTACCTTTTTAAATATTTTATATTTATATTTTATAATCAATGATATAATGATTAATATTATTACTTGTTACGTACCTACTTAAATAGTTATTTATGTATTAACGGGTAAACCCCCTTTAGAAAATGAATAATCCAAATTTTACAATGTAAATAGGTACATGAATAAAAATTTATTATTCATATGTTATATATCGATGTAGGTAGTTATATTTTAAAAATTACAGAAAAATATTACATTATATTACATATCACAAATTTAAAAATAGTAGGTACATAATAACATTCAATTCTCTATATAGTTACCTTTTCTTTTATATATTACATATTGTCACATTAAAAAAACACGTATTTCAAATTTAATCACATTTCATCCTTACACCTTTTATGTACTTATGTCTCATTTTAGTCAAAAATAAATCAACATTCAATTTCCCCTTAATACTCCATTTACTTTATAAAATACCTAATAACTAATCAGTAATTAATACAAATTAATAAATTATAGAGTCAGGACTCTCTACTAATAGAAATGTTTAACTTATTACAAATTAATTTTAGAAATTTATATTGTACATTTTCAACTTAATTAATGTAAAGAGCATAATATGATGATGGGTGATCAGACTTATAAGTTCTGAGTTTTTTAAGTGAAAACTAAAAAGTACATTAATTTCAGTTAATAATTTTCAATTTTTTAGTATTTCTGTAAATAAAATCCAACAATTTGAAAGCTTTATTTGTGAATTAATTCATGTTAGGTATAGGTATTTATGCGTACATTATTCGAACATAAGGTTATAATAGTATGAATTAGAATTATCATTTACCTATTGTAATTTCTACCTATTTATATGGCTATATGGATTGTATAGATCATAACTACTGTATACCTTACTGTACAATACAATTACTACGATATAATAACGTAAAAAGTATTTTATTATAATATTATATGACGCATTAATGGTTAATGCATTATAATTTAAAATTTTAACAGTAATTACATAATTAATTAATTAATTAATAATTTATAAAATCTTTATAGTCATTTTAATCCCTCGTCAATTAGATCCTCTTGCGTCATATTAGTCCCCTGTCAATTAGATCCTCTTGCGCCAATTAGTCACCGGGATTTAGCTGTCGAGGGATCTAGGTGTCCGTTCACCATCAAAGTCCCGTTAAATTTTTCTGTCTGGCCTTGGCTCTGGGGACGGTATGCAATTGAATTTGTTTTATTTATGTTTAGGGCTTTTAGCAAGTCTTTCACCAATTTATTTGCAAAATGTAGGCCTCGGTCAGAATGTATTTCACCTATTGCCCCAAATTGTAAAATTATGTCTATTAAATATGCAACTGTTGATTTTGCATCAGCGTTTTTGTATGATTTTGCTATAGCGTATTTAGTAGTTGCGCAAGTTCCTACCAAAATATATGAATTCCCATTACTTGGTGGATTTATCGGGCCAATATAGTCAATTGTAAATCGCTGAAACGGCGTACTTATAATTTTTGGTGACGTTAGCATTTGACCATACGTCGCTTTTTTATCTGATTTTCTTTTTTGACAACTTAAGCATGATGTTACATATTTTCGTATATCTTTATATATAGTAGGCCAAAAATATCGTTGAATAATTTTGTTATATGTTTTATCTATGCCCAAGTGTCCTGAAATTGGGTGATCATGGAAATCGTTTAAGATTTCGTTTATACGGTTGTTTGGTAATGCGATTAAATTCGTGGTTTGCCCTTTAGATAAATGTTTATACATTAGTATTTAATTTTCATTTATAAAATAATTTTTAGATTTTCTTATCCATATATGGTTAGAAAGTTCTGGGTTTTGTATTGCTTCAATTATTTTAGCGTATGTATCGTCACGTGCTTGCTCTAGTTGTATATTAATCGTTTTTACGGTGCAAATTGTTTGTTCGTTATCTTTTTGTATTTTGAAATTATGATTAGATTTTTATTAAATTGGTCTGCTAAATATGCTAAGTCCTCTTCAGTCATAAAGTATCCTGATGTTGTATTTTGTATATTAATTCTCCTTAGTATGTCTATTGTGGATACCTTTACCCCTTCTTCTCTCAAGTAAACACGTAGTGCATGTGCACCACAGTCACCGTCAGCGGGTACTTCTTCGATTTTTTTTATGTATGATGCATTTAATAAAATATTTTCCCCCAGTGCATGATTAATATTTTCGGCAAAAAAAAATCCATTTTCATTATTTTTAATTTTGTTGGTGATTTCTTATTATTCATTAATGACTTGTTTATATTGGTGGTCTCATTATTATTTAATATTGATTTGTCTATGTTATAGATATTTTTATGCAAGTATTTCGAAATATGAACCTCAGCATATTAGAAACAATGGGCCAATCCCTTCCATTGGTCCCCGCACATATTTTGGGTAATGCTAATTTTAGATTCTGAACGAAGTGATGAATGTATTGATTTTACAATGATGTATGTTTTTTTTTTTTTTTTTTTTTTTTTTTTTTTTTTTTTTTTTTTTTTGTGTCTGTGTACAGCATAACTAGTCGAAATAATGCTCCAATTTCAAACAATGGGGGTGGTTTCCGATGTAAAAGTGAATATCCTTGGTGCATTATAGAGGTAAAAAGTTAACATTTTCCAACAGTTTTCAAAAAAATCGAGAAAAACAAAAAAAAAATGACGGAAAAACGGCAATTTTTACGCAAAACCAGTTTTCGACCAAATCGATTTTTTTTTATGGTTGTAATTCAAAAACTAATCACTGAAAATACTTGAAATTTTCACCAAATGTTAATGTCAGTGATATCCGTATATAGTTAAATTTTCAAAAAATTTTGACTTTTTTTGAGTTATTTATAGATCACTGAAATTTTCGTTTTTTTTGAGAAATTTTTTTTTAAGTGTCGATAAAAAATTTTTGGATGACCAAAAAGTTTTGAAAATTTAATACAAGGTTCCTTATGAGTTGTTTTTAATGTAGCTAAAAAAAATTAAAAATCGTTAGTCACAATTTTTTTTTATAAGCGTTTTTAGTTCAATTTTTACGAAATCTGTCGAAAACGCGAAAATTTGCAAGTAATTTTGAAGTTGAAAAATCATAAAATTTTTTTCTTTTATAACTAAGATTTGAAAATTTGGTACAAGGTTCTCCATACATTTTTCTTCAAATATCTGTAAAAAAAACTCTACCGGATTCAGACAAAAAATTTTTATGAGTGTTTGAAATTTAAATTTTTACAAAAACCGCGTTAAATAACAGTTTAGCCTCAAACGATTTTTGATATTTGTTATTATTCAAAAAGTATAAGTCGTAGATACTTGAAAATTTTACCAGTTATTAAGATTCGCGTTTTCTTTACGTGATTTAAATTTCAAAATATTTTGACTTTTTTTGAGCTATTTATAGACAACTGAAATTTTCAATTTTTCTGAAAAAATATTTTTGAAGTGTCGATAAAATTTTTTTGGCCCTATCAAAATACTTGAAAATTTAATACAAAGTTCCTCATATGTTATTCTTATAGTGATTAAAAAATTATAAGAATACATAGGCACAATTTTTTTTATTAGCATTTGAAGTTCAAATTTTGACGAAAATTCGTCAAAATTATGAATATTTGCGAAATATTTGAAGTTGAAAAATCATAAAATTTTTTGTGTTTATAACTAAGGATTAAAAATACAACACTAAGTTTTCCAGAAGTTTACCTTCAAGTATCTATAGAGAAAACTCGAAGCATCATTATAGGAAAAATTTTAAGTGCGTTTGAATTTTAAATTTTAACGAAATAGCGTAACGATAACGATTTATCCTCAAATGATTTTAAATATTTGTTATTATTCAAAAAGTATAAGTCGTAGATACTTGAAAATTTTACCAGTTATTAAGATTCGCGTTTTCTTTACGTGATTTAATTTTCAAAATATTTTTTAATATAAGCTGGTTTTTTTAAACCACCTTTTTTACCAACCACTAGAAATTATATCCTAGGCTGACAAATCATCTTCGTTCAGAATCGTTTTTCGTATACAATGATAACTATCATTGGATTCAAATTTAACACTCCTATAATATATAATAATGATCCATACAGCACCTAATGTACAGCAGAGCGGTACTCACTTGCCGACTTTTTTAATTTGTTGTTCTAGGCAAAATGTTCTCAGGTTTTGTAATGTCGCGAATATGTTAACGTATGTTGATTTTTCGTAATAGTAGTTTTTTGTAATCAAATATAACAGCCATTGTTTTTCTATTTTAATAACTGCGATTTCCGTTACTCTTTTTTTTTGTAATATTAAATTATCGATATTATTAAATTTGTTACGAAATTGTAGTGCGATACCATGGTTCATTGTTAGGCATTTGCTGACGCAGTGAGCGATAGCATCACTTGACCTATCGCTAAACAAATCTCCAGTTATTTCTTCATAATATGTATTGTTAAAGTGTTGTAATTTATTATTATCTAGTAAGTACTGTTGACATTCATTTATTTTTCGTGGGAAACGTGCTGTATTTGGGTTTCCTGTTCCATTTTTAATTTTGTTTCGATTCCTTTATAGTTAAACGTAATTAAATTATTTTTTAAATCTAGGATTGTGTTAATTCTCTTCATTTTATCTAATCCTATTATTGCAGGTGTGCATAGATTATCTACTATAATGATTCTGTGGTTTAATACTATTGTTCCTATTTTTATCTCAGCCATAGTCGTTCCTAAAATGTTTAGTTTAGTATTATTTGCCGTTTTAAGGTAGAGTTCACTCTCGGGGGTTATTTTGTTACTTTTAATAATATTTTTGCTCACAACGGTTACACTTGCCCCTGTATCTAATTGTAATGAAGTAATTTGGTCATCTATTTCTCCTGTTATTTCTATTTTTATTTTTTCTGTATAATTATCATAATAAGTATAAATGGTATTTTTTGTGCTCGTATTATTTAAGTTATTAAGTGACATGTTTCTGGTATTGTGTGAATATTCCTGTGCAGACCCAGATATCTGCGGAACTATCAGTTTTTTTTGTAAAAATCTAGTACAATTTCTTTTTATGTATCCTGACATCCCACACTGAAAGCATGTCGGAGGACTGTATTGATTTCCATATGTATAGTTGGTTGGGGGCATTGTTCCCTGGTAAATTTGTGTCGGTAGTTGTGTGTTGGGTGATTGGTTATTACTTGTATTATAATTATAGTTTTGATTAAATGTGGGTCTCGGGAATTGGGCGACTATTCTAATACGACGACTAATCTTTTCTATAAAAAAAACTTAATTTTGAAATAAATGCACTAATAATGGACTTCGATTTGATAAAATTAATTTTTTCACCTTGCAAATTTTTATTGACTTCATTAAGTTTTTCAAAAATATCTGCTAGGTATACGATATTGGTCTTTCTTTTATGTAATTCATCGTAAAGTTGTTTATCAAATGGCTGCAGAAATTCTAGTATAGTTTGAAATAAATTATAAAAGCGTGTCAAACAATTTCCTTTTGATAGCCACCTAACTTCGGTGTGTAGAACAAGGCGTTCAAAGTCTTCATCATTTTCGTGGCATAATTGTCGAAACAAACGGTCATTCAATGATTTAGCTTTGATTTTATTAACAGCATTTATGACAAACCGCATGGTATCAAACAATTCATTACTTAAATTTTTAGCTATTAAATACTGACGATGAATGACACAATGAACTATTAAAATCCCAGAGACTGCATTTTTTAAATGAGCAATAAAACCACGTTGACGTCCAATCATTGCAGGCGCTCATCAGTGGCACAAGCTATACAATTTGTAATAGGAATACCCTTTCCTATGAAAAAATTATTTACTACATTAAATATGGTTAATCCTTTAGTATCCATGAATATTGATTTTGCAAATAGTAGTTCTTCCGTTATTTTTTCGTCGATGTTTACATATCACACGTACGCAAGTAACGTTCTTCAAGTAACGGCTTCGTTATCTCGTAAAGTGGATTCATCAAGTTGTAGTGACAATTTTGTAATTCTTAAAATATCACACAATTTTATTTCAACATCGTACACCATTTCATCGATTCGCTTAGACACAGTATTATTACTCAGAGCAATAGATGAAGTTATGTCAGTTACATTTAAATTTATCATTGATTTTAATATTGTTTCTACAGCAGGTAAAATAAGTTTTTCGCCGATAGTGTGTGGTTTTCCACACTTAGCTACTAAAAGAGACACTTTGTAGGATACAAGGAGACCTTTATCATTATTTAGATGTGTTTTATTAAAAAGTCCACTTATAGTTTTTTGTTTTTCAAATTTATTCTTTAGGTCACTAAAGTATAAAATATTTTTGTTACTTTTATCTGAATGTTAGGTTAGGTTAACATTGCTAACCTGCTCTTTCATTCTTGAAGGTTTCATAGCTTCATTACTGAATGTTTTTTCACAAATGAGACACAAGGGTAGTTTTTCATTTGTCGGAGATACAATAACACCAAATTTCAAATATTCAATGGAATATTTTCTACATTCTTTGTTCTCGGACATTTTATAATATTTACGAATATCACTTTTACGTACCTAACCCAACTAATCTAATCTAAACTAACTTATCCTATTTTATTTTTTTTTAAGATGTGTTTTGTACACAATTATTACAACAATCTAATGCTAACTATTTACAAAAATACTATAAGCAAATGTTGTTTTAAACGTTACATGAACAATTTAATTAACAATAATTATGTGCAACGGCACACATTAAACACTGGAGAAGCAATTTACTCTATACTTAATAATAAAATTGATTTGATTGAAACCGATTACATAATTAAAATTCGGATTACAAAACATACAGTTATTGAACAAAAATTCAATTCCAAATCACAAAATTACTATTTGAATACAAAAAAATACTTATAATGGATCAAGCATTGGATAATTCATTGTCAATTCAATACGACAAAAAGTGACAAAAAGTAATGTTTTACGAACATCAATTACCAACTACAAAAACAATTTATTAAAAATCCAAACATTTTTAAGTTAAGATAAATTGATGGATAATAATCCAATATGTTTCTTAATTTACAGAGAAGAAACCAACCAAAATAAAAATTTATTACAGATTCAAATAGATGACGATAACACTTACAATTATTTAATCAGTTATGAGTGGGATGTTGAACAATTTAATATAATTGATATGTTTATTATTGCCACGGTGAAATTGCAGAATGACCACACGTCACATATACAATTTTCAACGGTAATCAGTGCTCCTAAAAAAAAAAGTAAACAATATAAAGAAAACATATACTTAAGCTTCGTTTTTTTCAGATTACACATTTATACAATTCATTTAAATTATTGACAAGTATCATGCATTTCACGTTTCATATATCTGATGAGAAACACTATTTTAAAAATCAAAAAATATCGTTGACCGACAAAAAAATACTATTTAGAGTTAAACCGTACAAAAAACATGGGTTTTCATATTTTATAGATTATAACAATAAATTTATAAATAATGCATTGAAATCTTCACATCTTTTAAATCATATGGTACTTAAATTGACACCGGAAACTATTTTATTTTATTCAAAACATCACAATTTACAAACGACACTGTTCAATAATCATCTAAAAATGCCATCATACGTACCGTCTTCTATAAACAAAAAATTAATTCAAGAACGTATATCACAAATGACAATAGTTACAAACAACATCTTAAAATCAAAACCCCAGATATCGAACCCATTATTATTCATTCATACACAGTTTTAAACAAGAATTAGCTTTCTACCGTGGACAAATTAGTGACCTAGTAAAATTTTTATTACAGAACTTTCTAAATAACCCTTTCAGCCCGAGCTAACAAATTACTATCGTAGCAATTTTCACCTATCCTACACTTATGTGCATACTAATTAAATACCGAGCCTAAGTTTTATTTTAGTTCTTATTTACTAACCTACACAAATGTGTAAGTTAGATTTAAAATATTGTATTATTTTTATGAAATATGATACGGGTTTCGTTCCTACACAACAAGATTGTGTATGTTACCGATAACCAATCAGAATAATTCCACAATTTTCTATTTATAATTTAGTACATATATTTTTTTTTTTAATTTCTCAATTATACGATCCAAATATAGTCAATTTTCGATGGTTATAAATAACTCGTATTTAACATATCTTATCGTAATACATATCGATTTAAATTAAAATCTTACGATGTTTTTAATTTTTCTATTAGACATTAGTTGTTGTTCACCATTCGCGCCGAAATAACGTTGTATTGTTGACCTACACATTTGTGCATGTTCGGCTTATGTGTTAAGTAGGTGTAGTAACCAGTGATGGTTGCTGCACGCTTCTTTTACGACGAATGCACGTTCCGTCGTAGGTTGGAGAGATGAGGTATATAAGTTAACAATAGATTAATAAGATAATTGATACGTTTATTAACTTGTTAAAACAATAAATGAAAAGGCTTTCGTTAGGCTGTCAGTTGCTGGGACTGTGTTACCCATCGACGTGTACATGGCATTTGTGAATTGCCACAGCTACAAACTGGCTATACTGAATTGTTTGTTTAAACGTCGTTTCGACTACGATGCGGTGAAAGCGGTATTAATATAACTGATCGCCGACGAAGTAAAAGTAGTCCCACAGAGTTTTGTCGTTAAACGATCACATCGATCCATTTATGATAACTGTCATGAATGTATTTGTTATAAATGTAATATTAATTTGGATTTTTTTTAGGTGTGATTGGACATTCGTGGGCCATGTCGAAGCCAGGAGTTCTAGAGTTATTCTATTTCGGGCGGAAATGTCTGAGGTTAACGTTTTCCACTCTTTGGAGAGGCCCGATTTGGAATGACCCTATTTTTTTTTTTTTATGTGTGCTTGAGAGAGCACGCCCATGGGCGAATGAAAGAAAACCATCCTGCTCGGAGGCCAAGACATACACCCTCTGGTTGAAAGGGTCGTTGGCACCGGACAAACATCTGGATCTGAAGGTTAAAATGACTCCCACAGCGAAATACCTGGGGGTCACGTTCGATCAGGAAAGGAAATTCAGCGATCACTTTTTGAACTATTGTGATACAGAAAAATTTTATTTTTCGTCATTAATTGTTATGTTTAATTGTAAAAATAAGTTTTACCAACATTAACGAATTTGTATTTTATACTTTAAAAATACACACATTAAATTGGATAACTACATAAAAACAAAATTAACCCAGACAATCATTGAAAATGTTAGTTTTGAAGAAATATGTTTTATTTATATTATTGTAAGGAACTTTTCTACCTTTCTACCTAACCTAACATTTTTTCTAAGAATTATCTTTGTTGCAAATTATTTTAATAAGCACATTTACTGACAGCAAACTAACAACAACAAGCAAGAACATATAGGACAATCCCTGGCATTCGGCTCAACTTAAAATGTTATGTTGATAATTTTGGATATAAATATTATAAAAAAAAGTCACTCGTCAATAGAATAACTTTGATTTGTGAGCGACAAAAAAATCCCAATCGTCCTATATGTCATGGTTCAGCATCCATCAGTAGAAACGAGATGGACAAACAAATTTTGATTGTAGTTCCACACAAACATGAGCCAAATGAAATTGACTTAAATGTGAAATTTCTGAGGAACGCTCTAGGTGAAAGAGCTATTGATCGGACAATCACAACCCCATCAATTCGAGGTTTCTATAATAGCGAAATAATTAGGTAAGTTAATTAACCTAATTATTGTGGTGAAATACAAATACATGAATTATGCTAATTATATGATAATTTTTTTTAACTTTTGGAAGGCATCCCCAGGCTGCCATTCGCTATACATTTCTCCAGACACAAGCCAGAACAAAAAGGATGAGACTATCGAGACGCCCACAATTACCTCAGAACATGCATGATCTTGCAGAAATGTTAAGAGACTCCCGGAATGCAAATTTTGCCCCTTCAATTCCTTCAATTCCTTTTACAATCAAGAATTGATTGTAAATGGAGTAACTGTTGGAATTATTTTTGCGAATACTTCGGCAATTGAAAAGTATCGTGAACAGTTGGTTACAGTAGAGATTGTCGGAATAGATGGTAACATATAAGACGCTACCTCAAGTGCCAATGGACTTGCGATCTTTCCTGACATTTCAAATTCTCTACAAAAGCGTTAGAGTCAATTGCCTCATCTGCTGGCTGAAAGGGGTCATCCGGAGTGCCCTAATTTTTGTATGGAAGATGGATTAAATACGGTTGTTAATTACACCTTACAATTTCCTGAAATTAATGAGGTTTTGAATTGTTTCCTGATGGACTACATTTATCATTATTGGTTTTTGTAAATTGTTCCACGATTTTTAAGCGTTTTTGGTCAAGATCACCGGACCAACAATTACTTAGAATCCTTCCATGCAACGTTGCTCACTCAAATTGGACGCCACCCTAATATTTGGAACTTTCTTCGTGAGTTGTCTTAGTTGTACTGACCATACTAAGTTCTCTATGATGCATTATCCCATAAATGTTGGTGTTATATGTATGTGTTGTGTGTTTTATGTAAATTAACCCAACGATAGAAAAACTGAAGGACCCGTCATTACCATTCCTGGCAGTGTTCGAGACCAATACAGTGCCTTTTACCAACGTGAGTTCTCTTCTATTCCATTGTTATAAGTTATATATGTAGGTACCTATTAGTTAATTTTTTTTCACGTTCAATGCAGGTATGCAACTCATTTTTTAGACCGAAATTACTGGCCTTGCAGTTGGTGCTGTCCCACTGCATGGTGAATACGCGGTTTCCATCCGACTGGGACGAAGGACACGATTCGTTTGTCCATGTAATTCACCGGTTTGTTTTTAAATTCATAGACGTATTTCCGATGTATTTCACAACGGATAATACTCAAATGCGGAAGGTATGGTACGGGGTTAAGAAAAATCATACCGCATGCCTGTGCCTCAAAGACATTACAAGTGTTCGCACAGTGACTTTTTCCTTACCGACAAATAATATGACACATGGGTATGAGGAGCAGTCCACTGTGACAGTGGCCCGGGCCGAAATTAACGAGTGGCGGTCGATGGTGCAGGAACTGCAGGAACAAAATAAATATTTTTTAGAACAAATGAAACGGCAGCAGGTATGTATTATTGTAATAATAATTGGAATTTTACATTGAACTATCTGACGAAAACTGAGAATAATATAATATATTTCTAAACAGGTGGAAATTAATGATCTAAAGATACTTGTCAGGTACAAACAGGTGATTGAGAATCCGACTGCAGTGGAGCCACAGTCTGCCGTACCCACGGAACAACCCTGCGCCACTGACATCTGCAGTCCTAACCCGTTTGGCGAGAAGGTGCAGTCACCAGCGACAACTGCAGTCACTTCTGTCATCCCGGTTAGGACGGTGCAGAGTAGTTTTAGTAGTGTTACAGCTAGCACGTCTAAACGCAGCAACACTATATGGCTTTATCCTCCACCCAAAGTAACGAAAATCTGGTATACAAACACCCCTTATACCGCCAAGGAGGACCGGCTCATTTTGGAGTTCGCCTCCAAAAACTTGACTGAAGTTAGCGGTAAAAAGGTTTGGCAGGACAGTGGAGTGATACCAAATCGCACATACGAAAGTCTCCGCACTCGTTATCATCGCTACTTGAAAAAAGGTTTAAAACCATAATATTCGACATTAGATTGTGAGTAAATTTTATAAGTAATAAGTATACATTAATTAATTAGCATTTATTTGTTAATTTAAAATAGGTTAGGTTATATATTATCATCTAGCATTAAATTTATATTTTATTTTTTTGTAGCTGTTATTTTTAAAATGTAATTTATAATTATTTTGTTTGTAGATCTCACTGATTCTAACTGGTACCTGGTATAGTGGATTAGGCCTCTTGGGGATATCTCTGTAACCTCTGTGGTGGTGTGGAAAATAGCAACATTTTTTTCTTGGAAATTTTCTAAATTAACTTTTTTGTTAACCCACATAGCATAGATACTTTTATTAAATTATTTTAAGATTTATTTTACTTTGCATAAAAGTCATTTGGGCAAAATATTTAGATTTATTAAACCCTTGTTTTTTTATGCTTAAAAAACATTATTTATACATTTATTTTCAACTAATTCAATATTGAAATTACTATTTTAAAAACAGAATCTCACATTTGTTAAACATTAACACTACCAAATTTAAATATTTATTAGATGCTACTGTATTTAATTAGGGGTTGTATATTAACACTGTCTGGATATATGATTTGCAGTATTTGGATTATAAGTATAGATAATATTGATGATGTCCAAACACATTTGTAAATATACTATACTTATGAAGTACACTAAAATTAAAATTTCAAAACAGCTATAACAGCTATAGTATATTTAGATAATAGTATAATAATATAAATGTTACCATTGGAAATCAATTTTACAATAACTGATATGAATACCCACAAATGAATGATAATATACAGTAATAATAATACAGTTAACAAAGTTAATAAAGTATTAATTTCTTCATAATACATAATATGTAATTAAATAAAAAATATGAGTTGTACACATAATTACAGTTATCCAATTAAAAACTAAAGGTTTGTTCCAACATGGCATTTGGGATTAGTTGTCGACTGATCCGTGATTGATTTACTGCGCATGCGTTAACGTGGCTTAATCACGGACTCTAAGATCAGTTGGAACGCTTTTCGGACTATCAATGATTGTAAAATGTAGATAATAAGATAAGAGATGCTTGTTGTTTTTTTTAAATTTGTTTTTAATATTTCTGTGGTGCGTTGTTAAATAAAATCAAAATGAGTGATTTTGAAGATTCAGATGACTATCTTATGTCTAGTTCTTCATCTGAAGACGAAGACGAATTAGAATTAATTAATATCCCTCAAAAAAGAAACGAAAATTTTTTAGGTGAGTAAATGCTAACAAGATGGTGAGAAACTTTTTTATTAGTGATTATATTTCTTTCTTTTTGTTTAGAAGAAATTGTACCACAATATGACAATGAAACATATTTTGGACATTTCCGGATCAGCCGTCATGTTTCAACAATGATTGCTCATTTGTACAAGAATAGTAATTATTTTAAAAATAACAAGTATGGACAATTTGGTCAAATACCTGCAGATGACCAGGTTTGTTTTTAAAATTATTATTGCTATAGAAATTTTAACTTACAAATCAAGTTATACTTTTGTTCATGGTAACATTAGCTCAACTTATTTGTATACATTTATAATTTTAAATAATGTAAACTAAGTAATTATTAAAGTTTGTAAATTGTCATATAATATTAGTCGTTTACACAAAACCTTAATTGGTTTCAGATTATTATCTTTATGTGGTTTGTTGGGCACCAAACTGCTAGCTTTAGAGATGTTGCAGATCGCTTTAATATTACTCTGAGCTCTCTGCATAGAATTATTGAACGAGTAACATACTTTTTAAGCAACTATTCACCCCAGATTATCAAATGGCCTAATAATGAGCAAAAAAGAGAATCAGAAAAGGCATTCAGAGAGAATGGATTTCCAATGGCCATAGGGGCTATCGATGGTTGCCATATTAAAATAGATAAACCCAATAAAGATCCAGATTCATACATCAATAGAAAAGGATATTATTCAATACAAGTAAGTATTCACGCGATTGCTTGATTAACCTTATTACATGTATTTATTGTCAATACAAAATTTGTTTAGATGCAGGTTGTATGTGACCACAAAAACAAAATTATAGATTTCTTTGCCGGTTATCCTGGGTCCGTTGCACGATAGTAGGGTATTTAGAAATTCACCACTGTGTAATTCTTTGCAAGCAAAATGTGGTTCTTATTTTTTGCTCGGTGACAGCGGATACCCATTACAAAATAATTTAATGACTCCATTCAAGGATAGAGGACAGTTAACAAGAAGGCAAATGAAATACAATTTAAAGTAGAGTCAAAATAGATATAGGATTGAACATTGCTTTGGAATCTTAAAACAAAAGTTTAGACAGCTATATCACTTAAAGTTTAGAAACATTGTAAAAAATGTTCATTTTATGCGAGCATGTTGTGTTCTATACAACATTGCTCTTGATGATAATTTTCTTGAATTACTTGATGAAACACCGCCTCCAAAACTAACCCAAGGTGTTATGGAGGTTATGGAAGAAGAGGATATTGTGGATGACTACAATGCCAAAATTATTAGGGATACAATAGTAGCTGAACATTTTATTTAAATAGATAAATATATACCTAATAAACAAAACTGTCATAATACTTTGTTTTATTTATTTTGAACCTAACATTATTTTAAAATGTTTATATTTTAACAACATTCTATTTTTTATTAATAAACAACATAATATGAAAAATTAATAATACATTTTTTAACAAAATAAAATAACACTTACTTGGTTTTAAAAATAGTCATAAGCCTCAACTATTAAAAGGTATATAATATATATAAAAATTAAAATTAGTTTTTTTTTAAACATTGACATTGTAATATCTTATTTCTAGCCTCTATGAGCTCATTTCTATTTTTAAGTAGTTTTAATTTTTCCATTTCAATTTCCAATTTTTCTTTTTGATAATTTAATCTATCTAGTCTAATTTTTTCTATAGTACTAATTTTTTTATTACAATTTTTTTTGATTTCTTCTTTTTTAGAGCTTACAGTTAGTTTATGTGTGTTACCTTTGGATGTTGAAGGACTTTCCACTTCACAAGAAAACAAATCTTCATCATTAACAGTAGGATCATGAACATCTTCAGAGGAAAGTAAAATTTCTGGATAGACATTTTTTTTATGAGCAAATAACTTATCCATTTCCTCACTAAATTCAAAATATTTTTTTCCTCTCCCTGTGCCATTTTTGTTTTCAATGTACTTTTTATAATTTCTTTCTAGTACACGCCATCTGTTTTCACAATTGTTAGGGTGGATTTTCATTTCATAGATAAGGCTCATTTCTTCAGAAATTATTTCCCACATCTTCTTCAAATTTTTAATTTTCAACGATCCAACTTTATCCTTATACTTGCCATATAAATCAATCAACATCTTTGAATTATTTACATTCCAACGACATTCATCTTGGTGCGCAAAGGTGTTTACAGGCTTTAACACTATGAATTCATTTAGTTCAGAAATTGAAAATAAATGAGTAAAAATAAAAAGCAATTAAAGTAAAAAACTACATGTACATTGTACATACCTTCCATTTTATATGTTTTAGGTACCTACAGTTTATATAAATATCATAAAATTGTTTATAAACGTTACGTGAAAATTCAAACTCGTACAATTGATAAGAAATATTACTGAAATGTTGATAACATTAATAATAAATATATGATAATAGTTTCTCTGACTATTAGTCCCCGTTGGAATCAGCGGACCGTTTTGACTGTCCACAACCAGTCCTAAAACTCGTATAATGACGCGTTGGAACAACTGCCTGATAGTTAGAGACATCGCAGACTACAGACTTTATATCGGCCGATAGTTTAGTCGGGTTCTTAATCAGTACAAAGTTGTATGCAAGAGCGCACATTATAACGATTTAAAATCGGCCGATAAATAAGTTTGATGGACTACACGATTGCCTTCAAACTGAACTGTTGGTCAACTATCGGCCGACTGCTTAATCAGTATGGCGATCATTCCACGCGCGCACTCTGCCGATTTTTAGTCTGCCGACTCGGCCGATTCACTGGAGCTTAGGAGCGGGAAGGTAGTACGTTGTCGCACGATGTCGATGCTTGTGGAAACGTCTATCGAAAATTTGATAGAAGAAATTGAAAAGAGACCAGCACTATATAAAAAACAACTAAAAGAATACTCTGATATAAATCTGAAGAAAAAACTATGGGAAGAAGTGTGTGAAGTAGTTATTCCCGATTGGAATGAGCTTGGTGCCCAGGAAAAAACAAAACAAGGTAAAAGTAATGGCATGAGTGCCATCAATCAAATTCATTATCAAATGAAAAATAATAATCTACTAATAATACTCTAAAATTATAATTATAATTACGTATAATAATAGTATAATAGATATAAATATACGTACAATAGATACCAAATTTTGTTAAGTATAAATATATTAAACACGTTTTAAAAATAACAACTTCTTATATCAAAGTTTCCACGACACAGTGGTGCGATAACGATGTCGCAGTGGTTATTTTTATATTACTAATTTTAATCTAGTATTAACGAATAATACAACTTCAGCGTAAACACTATACTGGAATAATAGCGTATACACTATACTAGAATATTAGATCATGTATAGTTTTATTTATTAGATTACCTAACATACAAATTAAAAAAACTAAACAATTATTAAATGTAGATAATTAGTTAAATAAATAACTTAAATTATAATAATTATAATAATACAAAAACTATAATACAGTATAAATATAATTAAAATGAGTGAGTTTGTTTTATTAATTTACCTATACCTAACCAAATAGTTGTAAGTTATTACACTTTGTCATATTGACATGAAATGGCGCCTTCTGGAGAAATAAAATATGAAGACATGTACTGTCGCACACTGTCCATATTATTTCTCCCACGGTTGTTTTCATTAATTATCGTTAAGTTATCCATGGGACAATTGTAGAGAGTATCTGTAAATTTTACTCCATCTTTGATACGTACATAATTATGAAGAACACAGCAGGCTTTAATAATTCGAACACAAAAATCGATATTCACATCAATTGGGCGGTGAAATATACGCCATTTGTTTGCGAGAATCCCAAATGTACACTCAACCACACGACGAGCTCTTGTATGTCTATAGTTAAAAATTCGCTTGGTGTAGTTTAAATTTCTTTTTGCATAAGGTCTTAAAATATGATTTCCAAGTCCAAACGCTTCATCACCAACGACAGAGAATGGAATGACATTTCCGTCATCATCATTTGGCAAATGCCTCCCGGGGGGAATATTAAGCTGGTTGTCAGAAAGCCGTTTTCCCATTTGAGATGTCTTAAATATTTCTGAATCACTAGCTGTTCCATAAGAACCTACATCTATGTAAACAAATTTATAATCTGCATCTGTCCAAGCCATTAAAACGCAAGAGAAGAATTTTTTGTAATTAAAATATGATGTTCCGGAATGTTCTGGTTGTATCATCCTAATATGCTTGCCGTCTATCGCTCCAATGATATTGGGAAAATTTGTGCGAGTATAAAATTCGTCAGCAATTTTAATCCAGTCATCTTCTTGTTTAATTGCCATAAATAACGGTTGAAGTATGTTCCATATTTGCTCACATGTAGATTTAGTTATATCTCGTATTGTAGAAGCTCCCATTAGATACTCAAAAGACAACGAGTTAAAACTAGCTCCGGTAGCCAAATATCTGGAAAGAATTAATTATATTATTTTATCACGTACGTCTACTGATAATAATTGTTATTCTATTTGTATTTTATACACATTTGTAATCCAAATTTCAATATTTGTACACCACCCCCAAACCTAATAGTGTCTACGTAAATAATAATAATTATTATTGAATATAAGTGGCCTGCACGTGACTTATTTTAGTATGACGAATATAATGACGAAAATTTGCAAATTATTTTGTGTTAGGAATTTATAAATTTTTTTTTTTACTTTTAAATCTAAGTTTTCAAAATGTAATACAAGATTCCTCATAAGTTTGTCTACCTTTGAAGTTTATATTCTTACAACATCGGATATTTAATACAAGGCTCCCAATACATCGTTACAATAGCACTTGAACAATATTAAAAACATTAACAATAATAAAAACATTTTACTTTTATAGGCATTTGAAGTTCAAAATTTGTCAAAATTTATCAAAATCTCGAACATTATTATCAATCATTAGAATTAAAAAATTATAAATTATTCACTTTTTATAACTGAGGACTGAAAATTTAAAACAAAGATTCTCATAAATAGTTAATACTGTAATCAAAAAATCTAAAAAATAAATTAATACAGTTATTTTGTACAGACATTTTATATTCAAATGTACTTATTATTATTATTCAGGTCATGAAGTGCAAAAAAAATGGGCTAATTTACGGACTTGTTTTCGTAGAGAATTAAACGCCCAAAAAAACACAAAATCAGGACAAGCTGCAACCAAGAGGCGTAAATATGTGTACTTTGAAAAATTATTATTTTTACTTCCCTGTATGGAAAATCGGCCAACGGAAGGTAACCTGGAACCAAATGATTCTCATGAAGACGAAGACGACAATAACGATCCTGGCCCTACCACTTCAACACCTATTCCTCATCGGAAAAAGAGGACTAATGTATCGAAACCAGACGAGTTGGACGAAGCATTAATAAAAGCATTAAATCAGCCGGTTGATGAAGATACAAATTTTGCTTTATCTCTTGTCCCATCACTCCAGAAATTAAACGCAGAGGAAAAACTCGATGCTAAAATTGGTATTCTTAACATTTTTAAACAAATAACACTAGCAAGGCGTTTTGATACTAGTTCTCAATCAACAAGTAGCTACAGTGTCTTACAGCGACCGTTGTCTTATCCTGTATATCATCCAGGAAGTAACATGCCACCACCACAAATATCTCAGCATTCAAATTATACGTCCAGTTTTACCACACCACACAATCTGCCTACGTTTCAAGACATTCAAAATACTCCATCGCCAGAAAATTCTAATGATACAGTTCGTTCCCATTTTTCTAATTTTTCAGATGATACGGATATAATATATGACTTATAATATATAATTTATAAGTATACTTATAATATAATAATTTTACTTATAATGTAATAAATAATAATATTAATCATTTATTTTTCAATATAGTTAGTTTACTGATTTTTAACTTTAATAAAAGAGATTTAATAATTTTTGTGGTATATCTTACCGTATCGTAACACTCAATCTTTCCTCCACAGGTATAGAGAGTCTTAACTGTGTATTCTCCTTCGCTATTGCTGGTCCAATTAATTTGACGAGTTCATTAAAGCTGGTTATGCTCATTCGATAGTATCCAAAAAACTTTTCTGGGAAATTCAATAATTTGGAATGCAATGTATGAAATTTTCCCTGCAATAATCTGTTACTACAGATTGGATGCACCCAATATTCTCTATTTCTCTTCTTCATTCTCTTCATAACCCTTCTTCGTTGTATTAACGCAATAATAACATTTCTTGACAACATTTTTTTTTTCGCTTAAAGCGAAAGGTATACTAAAAATGCGACTTCTATCGTCAGCAGAATTCAGTATAACTATGAAAATTTTTCCAGAGCAGTCGGCCGACTATTGGCTAGTTTGCGTACTCACCACCAACCAAACTGTTTAGTTGGCCCAGTGTGCGCAATAATAGCCCAACCCGACTAAACTATCGGCCGATATAAAGTCTGTAGTCTGCGATGTCTCTTAGAGTTTGCGTTTCGGGTGTGTTGGAACGGAAAAATCTTACTGCGCATGCTCCCGCCAGTTCTATTATAGTTGGATCGCGTGTTGGAACAAACCTATAATAGTCGGGGATAGTCACGTCAGGTCGGCCTCGGCGACCAAAGCACTGACCCATCTCGCAGAGCGCAATTCAAGACAGATTGCTGGCCGCTGGGTAAAATGTAAATTCATAATCTTGTTGGGGATTCCCCAATTTCCGTTAATTTTTTTACTACGTCATATCGTAAGCAGAGTTCTTATCTTATCTTTTTGATCAATTGCCTTATGTTCAATTACCATTAAGTAGGATGCCACCACACGCTAACCTTACTTTATTTTATACACTTTACACTTCTCATTTCGATTTAATGGCTCGCACTTCCTCTTCTCGTGTTTTTTTAAAGTATATTTATAATAACATGTCTTTACATTTTAGGAGGATTGTATCCATTATTTTCTTGGAATATATATCCCAATACCAACATATAAATATCAATTCTATAACGTTGGAAGTATATGAAAACTTTTTACTCTCGTGGAAATATTGCTGAATGCGTTAGAAATATATTGGACATAATTTGTGGTAACAGCGATGTTACTGAAGCAGCACAAAACCTAATTGCGACATGGATAAGACGAAGAAACACATTAACTTTGGTAAGTAAAGTTAGGTTAATCCCCTTAATGTACAGCTAAAGTTAACCATATTAATTTTTTCAGACCCTGTTCGTCGAATCTAAAGTGGACCTTAGAGACCGCCCATTAGAGTCGAAAAATATATACCCAAATTACAAAATTAAAATTAAATATTGGTATTTGCTAGGCTACAGATTTCAGCCGAAAAATACCACCATTACAGAAATAAAGTTATTGATGGAGCTGTATGGTTTTCCAAAAAATCCGTCTGATACAAAATGGTCTTATGTGGACATCAATTTTAAAGGGCTACCATCAACAAGTGTGAGACATAATCTAGGTTGTATAACCAACACAAATCATGTGAAACGTCAAAAGTTAAGCAATACTGACGAAAGTATATACGACTATCAAAATTGCTCAAAGATAGATAATGTCGTAAGTATATTGAAATTAGATATTTATCGGTCAGGTATAAAATGTATGTAAAAATCAATATTAATACCTAAACATTATGTTTTACAGCCTCATGTTGAACAGGAAGCAGAACAGTTGTCAACCCAAGGGGAGAGCAGCTCAAAGATAGATAATGTCGTAAGTATATTGTATATTAGGTTTTTATCAGCTCAGGTTTTTTTTTTTAAATGACAATTTTGTACAAATTAATATTAATACCTAAACATTATGTTTTACAGCCTCATGTTGTTGTTGAACAGGAAGCAGAACAGTCGTCAACCCAAGGGGAGAGCAGCTCAAAGATAGATTATGATGTAAGTATATTGAAATTAGATATTTATCGGTCAGGTATAAAATGTATGTAAAAATCAATATTAATACTTAAACATTATGTTTTATAGCCACATGTTGTTGTTGAACAGGAAGCAGAACAGTTGTCAACCCAAGGGGAGAGCAGCTCAAAGATAGATAATGTCGTAAGTATATTGTATATTAGGTTTTTATCAGCTCAGGTTTTTTTTTTTAAATGACAATTTTGTACAAATTAATATTAATACCTGAACATTATGTTTTACAGATACCCGTTGTTGAACAAGAAGCAGAGCAGTTGTCATCAAAACAGTCCGATCATCTTTTTCCAGTTGGATCACCAGTTAATGTAACCGCAATTGGTTATCCCTATTATGCTGCTATTGTCGTTGAATGCGATACAAATTTTGTCACCGTGAAATACCCTCTAACAAACAAGTTGCATAAATATAATCTAAAAGATGTGAAACCCTATACATCTCAGGTAATTGGTAATAATCAATTAAGGCCAATAAAATATACAGCTAAACAATTAACTAGAACACAAAAATCCAATATAAGGAAACATGAAAAAAATTTATTGATATATTTATCAAAATGAAATAATTATGTAAAAAAAATAAATCTCACTTAAATATGTTACTTATATATGTTAAATATTATATGTTACTTTAATTGTAATTGTTTATATATAAAAAATATATTCTATATTACTATTCATACAATCTTGTATTCAATTTCAGACAAAAAAAAATAAAATAAAAAAATTGGTAGACGCGTGTCAACAACTCAGAACCGAAATAGAAAATTTTCATAAAAAATGTGAAATGAGATAAGTCTTAAATACATAAAAAAATTAAATAATAAAAAATTTGTACGCATTTGTATGATTTTGGTACTTTCTGTTTTATTGAAATATATATTTGGGATTAGTTAGTTCATTTTTCGTGACCTTGCTAGCTTTTGTCCATTGACTAAAACAATAGTATTATACTAAAATATTTAGCTTACAATATCCTGCTTCGTCTAAATTTGGTATTAATCTAAGTAAGATATATTTTCTTAACCGTCATGAACTGGTCTATCAGGAAAATACAACTTCATAAAGTTTAGGTAATAAATTAATGTTTTATAGGCTTATGTTCAAACAATAAATAACCTGCTAAAACGATGAAAATATACTGAATAATTTATGATTAATACGTGATTTTCTGGAATTTTTTTTGAACCTAAGCTAAGTTTTGTATATCAAACGATTTAGCGTGTAATTATCTATCAGAAATATATAAATTCATAGAGTTTGGTTGAGGAATATAGGTTTTCTACTACATATGGTCCGCGAAATTAAGAAATACGTATTCGCAGATAAACGTATCAGCATGGACGTATTTCAAAAATATATGATATCCTAATTTCTTTAATATTGCACTTATCGACCTGATTTTTTTTTTTTAATTGTTCATAATGGTATTCTTATTGATATTTTACTGTTGGAATACTTCCATCAATCCTAAAACCGAATTAATGAGGTGAATTTTTCGATATTTTGATTCGTCAAAACATATCAGATTTCGAAGAAATTTAAAAGTAAAAAAATCGTAGGTTTATGACAAATGTTATATGCAAATACTCATCACATAATCTTCTATCAGAAAAAAATATGTTCATACATTTTGGGTAAAAAATGAAGCAAAAATATGCTTACGTTCAAAACCGATAACACCCGCTAAATCGATGCAAATATACTGAATAAATTATATTCAATACGTGATAACCCAAAAAAATAATTCTAACCAATAAAATTTTTTCGACATCCCAAATATTGAAATTATATAATAAGAAAACACATTTTACTGGATTACATCGAATCAAAAAAAAATCCTTTGAAGGATGTGTACATCAAAAAAAATATTGTGGTTAAATCAACAGCAAATGACTTTGTGGCCAGCCATTACAAAAAGTTTAAACTTTCAAAAAAAGATTTGAACAAACAAAAAAAGTATATAACAAATATTCTCCAAGGACAAACGCTTAACCACATAATTTCAATACAATTGTGTCTGTAAGATTTTATAATTACAATTATTTACAATTTTTTAAAAATTATAATAGTGAAAAAAAACAACATAGCTATGAAGGAAAAGTCATTGATCTAACTGAGTTTAATGATTTACAATTCTATAAGCACAACCAAAATATTGAAATTATCAGAAACACAAAAATTATGTTTGTATCATCATTTTCTATGTTAAGGTTACGTCTACCAATGTATAATAACTTATATGAAATACATTCTATGATTTTCAAAACAATAAAAACAACAAAAAACACTGATGAATAGTACCTAAGTGTATAAATGACAATAATAATAGTTCTAATATTAAATAAAATAAAATATGTTTGTTTTAGCTGTGAAATTCCTGAAATAGGAACTATAATTATTGATGCAATAATGTCGTGTATTTAATGTAGCCGTTTAATTCATACAATGGTATTTTTAATGTACTACACAACAGTGAAATAAAAAACATATATATTGATGGGCATATTGTACTCAACAATAATTCAATAAAAATATTTCATGCAATTGTTCATAAATTCAAAATGTTTTTGAGTGAAATCGATGATATTGGTAATAATCCTAAGCTAACTTTATAAACTATTATCATTTATTTTAGGTTTCGTTGTTAGTTTATGTCACAATAGGTGAAAATATATGTTATTTAGTAAATAGTAACATATGAATAAAAAATAATAGAACCAGTTGGTATTATTTTCAAGCAAGGTAAATCTAATAAAATGTTTACAGGACAATATAAGTTTATACATAATAATATTAAGTCCATTTAAAAATTATGTGCTTTTGTACACAATTAGTACGTTTTAATAGATTCTACATAATTCAGTTAGATTTTATAATTGGTTGGTAAAATAAGTAGGTATAAGTATAACTTTAATAGGTAGTTGAATTTATAATTTAATATTTGATTTTTTTGTTCTTTAGTTGAAACCTGTGGTTCAAAATATAAAAGAAAACCGAGACACTCAAAATGTCTAAGCTATAGTTTCTGATAAATCAATTAATGACCAATGGCAGTCGATGGACCAAATTTACAGGTCTTATTGATTTCTAGATATTCGTATAACTTATGGTCCTCGTTACGCAAGTGTTTTCTGCGATCAGAAAAATATATTTTTCAAATAGATAGAATACCAAATAATAGTAAACAGCGTTATTTATCATACAATCGTAAACTAATATGCGCAGACTGATATTTGTAAAAAAAAAAACCATTTTAAACAGCTTTTCTGAAAAAGTAAATAGTACGCAATTGTTTTACGCTTTGTGTTTTACATTCCGTACTGACATTTCGTATTTTCACCTAGGTAGGTATACGGAATTTACAAAAATATGTCTGTTAGTTTTTGTATTCCATATCAACGGCTGCTGTCGAATAATTACGTTTTACACATCCATAACATTATATATGTGCATATACAACAATCTGTTATGATCGCCTCATAAAATATTATGCGTTCATGGGCAAATAAAATAATGTTATTTGACTATAGATAACGCAAACAACAAATAAATTATTGAACACTCGTGCTATAACATGCACAACGTCAATGACTTCAGACTACCGACTGGCGACTAGCCGCGCCGGTGCGCTTGGCAAGCGTGATTTGCCCGTATAGATGTAGTTAAAAAACAATCCGCCAGGAGCGTGGTATTACATCTGACCGTTCACAAGCTAGCAAAGTCTGGTATTATTTAAATATATTTGTACAGGAATATTATTTTCATTATTTGAAAAAAAAATAGCAAGGAAAAGGCATAAACAATAAATTACATTTCAACAAATTTAATACCCTGCAAGCTGCTGGTAGTGCTTTAATACATTATATTATGACTTCACAAAATACTCTGACCATCAATTTAGGTACCAGCATACAACACTTAATTATTTCCTTCAATTTCAAATTATAATTGTTTGTCTTTAAGGTATTATATTATATTAAAAATTTAACAAACGCAGTAAACATCTTACAGCTTAAAAATCAAGTTTTAGCTAACAAAATGACTTTATTAACGTAATAAAATAAATGCAAATAATTTTTAAGTTAAACTATTATTATTTTGTTGGTTGGATTGGTTTCAGCACTAATAGCAGAATAATTATTAAAACATTGAAAAAATTAGTAATTAGAATTAAGTGTGTCTTATGTCCAGTAAAATACTCTAGCACAATGTACTCGTAGTTTTGATTGAAAACTATAAGCTAACACATTAACGGACATTACCTACCGCTATAATACGAGTAGTTATATATAATTTCGGTGTAGGATGGCATAATTGCTAGAGCAGTAATAGAGACTTTTTGTATTATAGCAGTACTAATTCTTATAGTATTAAATGAAAGTAGACATCAGACAGGATTATTATTATTGTTAATTTTGTTAATTTTTTTGGCTCGTATTATCTTTATTAACTGATGTGAAGTATGGTCTGAGGACTGTAGTTATAACGAAAGAATAACACAGAATTCATTAAATAGATAATCAATAATTTAATATAATCTGTGATTGTCTGAAACAGAACACACTAAGCAGATATTTAATACTACGGTGAGTGCGTCGCAGTTAAAATTGATCCGAGTTATGAACAATCAAGGTAATCTCATTTTGCCACCCGTACGTTATTCATAAGTTAGTCTTATAGTGATTCAAAAATTATTAAATATAATGCCATGCAATATATGTAATATGTAAAGCAGCGGAAGCAGCTTTGGCCTGAGCTAAGAAGCGTAAGCCTGATGCTGCCTCAGCAGCAGTCTCTGAAAATAATCATTTTCAACAAATAAGAAAACCTAACTCACGAATGGTTGTTGATTACGTCACGAATAGCGAGCGCTGTGGAGGGAACGGTTAGTTCTGTTAACCTTAATCATATATTAATACTATCTAATTTAGTAAAATTTAATAATAAAAAAAAATTGGAAGAAACAGTCGTTTTTGAATATAGTTCGTTTTGCATCATGGACTGAAAGAGTACGTTTTGGAAAAATGTATGTAATTAGCACGTTTTGACAATATCTTTTAAATTTTTATTACGGAATCTATTGCAAATAGTACAGAAAATAATAGTCAGCTCAGTGCCTACAAGGTTTTTCGTATTTTTACACAAATCCGGCAGGGATGCAAGACTTTCTCGAAAACGCCGTCCTCGGGCCCGATATCCGCGCGGAGGCCATTGTGAGTGGAAAAACAACAGTGAAATAAAAAACATATATATTGATAGGCATATTGTACTCAACAATAATTCAATAAAAATATTTCATACAATTGTTTATAAATTCAAAATGTTTTTGAGTGAAATCGATGATTTTGGAAATAATCCTAAGCTAATTTTATAAACTATTATCATTAATTTTAGGTTTCGTTGTTAGTTTATGTCACAATTGGTGAAAATATATTATGTTATTTAGTAAATAGTAACATATGAATAAAAAATAATAAAACCAGTTGGTATTATTTTCAAGCAAGGTAAATCTAATAAAATGTTTACAAACCTTAATAAATAGTAGGTTATTGATTTAAAATTATGCAACAAAAAATTATTAAAACTGGTCATTTCAAACAGTAATTTATAACCACGGAAACCACTATAAAAAAACACGCCAATCGCTATACCTCCGAGGTGGTGTGGAAATTAGCTGGGGTACTATGCGATACAAAATTATTTTTCATAACATCTAACCCGGCCGTGGAAGGGGGTTAGAATACTTCCACGGCCCCTAAGCCTGTCGGCTGTCGTAAAAGGCGACTAACGAGGTGTAACTTCAATTTTTTTTTTTTATAAGTTTAACTAAGTGAATTTAACATACGCTTATCGTTCTCATGTAGCGGATACCTCATAAGGGAGTCCATGATCGCGTGGATGAAATCGATACGATTAGTTATCATTTTTTTTCCTTTCTACGCCTATCGTTTGTATGTAGCGGGTGCTCGACAGAGGGCGCTCGTGATCGCGTGGATGAAATAACCTACCTAAGAAAAATTGTCTAGCTACGCTGCTGGGATCATAGTAAATAGCTTGATTTTTTTTCCGATTAGCCACAATTTGCTTTTTAGAATTCTTATTCTATCGTTCCAAGAATTCTTGATAAAAGTTCATTGTTACCATTTTATTTTACCAATTTTTGGGACAGGAAGCTCACAATTTTTTTCTTCGCTTAGTAATTTTTTCAACGATGAAACTACTTCTTTATAGTAGTCAATTACCATATTCACGTCTAAATTGCAATTACGTGCAATCACCGAAAAATTCAGGCAGCGTTCTTGTATTTGTTTTTTGTAAATAGTAGAATTTAATAATTCTTTTGCAGTATTATAGTTATAGTCGGATGTTTGCTTTAGTTGGTCTTTACGCTTATTTAGAGTTTCCTTATAAAAATAATAAACTTGTGTTAATCAAAATGATTTATTATATTAACTATTAAGTGAGTAATGTGTGTATATAATTTCTTCATTATACCGTGCTTAAATGTCCATTTATTACATTATCAGCACCTTTCATAAATTAAACCTCTTGATACCTAATTTTTATTTAGGTGTTATATTATCGATTTATCTTAAACGATATTCTCTAATATTACAATTATGGCAGAAGGTTTCATCTGAAATAGAATTATTATTAAAGTACTTTATAATAGAGAAATAGTATAAATACCTATAATTGTATCTTGCTAGTTCACACTAAATTCCAACATCGCACTTATAACACATTGCTCTAACTGAAGAAGTACACATTGCTCCAGCATATCTTTTTCTTTTACCATCAATTGTCATTATGACATGATGGTCAAGGCGATCAAAACGAATACTCTCTGGAACTCTTGATGAAGTGTAACTTGGTCGGCCTTTTCTCTTTGGTGCGCTTTTTAAACATGTTAGATATTCCTGAACATTATTTCGTCTAAATTCTAACCGAGTAACTTTATGACCAGAATTAACATAGTTTCCATGAATTTGTTATAGCAACATCAATCAGCTATGTAAATAAAGACTACCACCACTTTTTACTTCGAATTCCAATTCTATGGCAAGCTATGTTTTCATCCATTTGATCGGATCCACCCATGTATTTATTATACATAAAAACACAATTTGGCATATCAACTTGCACAATTTTCTTTTGTGTTTTAGACTACCTTTTGGTGTTACTTTGTGGGGTTACCCCGTGTACTGTTATATTTTCTTAACCGTCATGAACTGGTCTATCAGGAAAATACAACTTCATAAAGTTTAGGTAATAAATTAATGTTTTATAGGCTTATGTTCAAACGCTTATGGTATTCATAATTTAATTTAACAATGCACATCAAAATGAAACATGCACAGGTCATTTTATACAAATGTTCTAAATGCGAAATGAAATTTAAAGATCCAAGGAATAAACGGTACCACGAGAATGTAAAGCACAATATGGTATATCCTTTTGCATGCCCTTGCGGGGAACGTTTCGGTGCCCCCAACCTTTTGCATCGTCATAGAAGAAAATATGTAAGCTATCATAAATATCATAAATAACTTATTGCCTCAAGCCAATAAATAACTAATTGATTTATTAACATTTCATGTTTCAGGAACATTAATCATCATCAACACCGCCACTCCGGCAATAGTAGCAGATTATTTCTAAAATGTATTATAATATTATTAATTAAATATATAGAAAAAAAATTTATTTAAAATTTAGAATGCATTATTTATTATCAATTATATATATTTTTAGTAATTGCAATAATGTAAAATGTTGAATTATCGACAACATGCGAAAATTTAAATACTTGCTATCTATTCTTTATATACAAAAAAAAGATTATTTTACATTAGCCAGCATCCCCATAACATATTACTTACTAACTAACATATTTTTTAATTTTTTAAATTTTTTTTTAGTAAAAATGCTTGGATTTTCTTCAACAGTAACTACAAACACACAAACATTTATAAACTTGAATCACCTTAACTCCTTAATAATGGATGTAAATTGGACAGAATGTAGTAGGGGTTATGGTTATTTTTTAATGTTTTTTCAAAGTTATGGTTTAGCATACGGTTGCCGCATGATGCCAGGTATTCGGACTTGCTGCGGTAATGCGCTTCACGTCGTCATCCAGTCATCCATCGCAATTGTTACCCTCCTAAATGCATCCACAGGGTAGCGGAGTACCTACCCTTTACAGGGACGTATTTTTTATAGCTGTAGGAACGTGGGTTATTTTTTAATAATTTTTCAAAGTTATGGTTTAGCATACGGTTGCCGCATGATGCAGTTTACACGGACTTGCTGCGGTAATTCGCTTCACGTCGTCATCCATCGCAATTGTTACCCTCCTAAATGCATCCACAGGGTAGCGGAGTACGTACCCTTTACAGGGACGTATTTTTTATAGCTGTAGGGGTTATGGTTATTTTTTAATATTTTTTCAAAGTAATGGTTTAGCATACGGTTGCCGCATGATGCAGTTTACACGGACTTGCTGCGGTAATGCGCTTCACGTCGTCATCCATCGCAATTGTTACCCTCCTAAATGCATCCACAGGGTAGTGGAGTACGTACCCTTTACAGGGACGTATTTTTTATAGCTGTAGGGGTTATGGTTATTTTTAAATATTTTTTCAAAGTTATGGTTTAGCATACGGTTGCCGCATGATGTCGGGTATTCATATTAGTAATATTAAAATTAGTAACAATGAATAGCACATGCATTAGCAACTATAACATGCCAGGTTAGAATATTGGAACATTAACTATTATGAGCAGACATCAATATTTAACACAATGTAGTACGCACGAAAACCGTAAGAGATTAAATTGTTTTCGCAGGAATCTGCATATGATCTACTATTTAGATTTTTCGAAAACGTGTTATTTAGGATTTTTTTAAAAGCAACAGCAGTGGGTTGCCGCATGATGCCGGGTATTCGGACTTGCTGCGGTAATGCGCTTCACGTCGTCATCCATCGCAATTGTTACCCTCCTAAATGCAACCACAGGGTAGCGGAGTACGTACCCTTTACAGGGACGTATTTTTTATAGCTGTAGGGGTTATGGTTATTTTTTAATATTTTTTCAAAGTTATGGTTTAGCATACGGTTGCCGCATGATGCCAGGTATTCGGACTTGCTGCGGTAATGCGCTCCCTGTCGTCATCCATCGCAGTTGTTACCCTCCTAAATGCATCCACAGGGTAGCGGAGTACGTACCCTTTACAGGGACGTATTTTTTATAGCTGTAGGGGTTATGGTTATTTTTTAATATTTTTTCAAAGTTATGGTTTAGCATACGGTTGCCGCATGATGCCAGGTATTCGGACTTGCTGCGGTAATGCGCTCCCTGTCGTCATCCAACGCAATTGTTACCCTCCTAACAGCATCCACAGGGTAGCTGAGTATGTACCCTTTACAGGGACGTATTTTTTATAGCTGTAGGAACGTGGGTTTTTTTTAAATATTTTTTCAAAGTTATGGTTTGCATACGGTTGCCGCATGATGCCAGGTATTCGGACTTGCTGCGGTAATGCGCTCCCTGTCGTCATCCATCGCAGTTGTTACCCTCCTAAATGCATCCACAGGGTAGCGGAGTATGTACCCTTTACAGGGACGTATTTTTTATAGCTGTAGGGGTTATGGTTATTTTTTAATATTTTTTAAAGTTATGGTTTTTCATACAGTTGCCGCATGGTGAAGTTTACACGGACTTGCTGCGGTAATGCGCTCCCTGTCGTCATCCATCGCAATTGTTACCCTCCTAAATGCATCCACAGGGTAGCTTAGTATGTACCCTTTACAGGGACGTATTTTTTATAGCTGTAGGGGTTATGGTTATTTTTTAATATTTTTTCAAAGTTATGGTTTTTCATACAGTTGCCGCATGGTGAAGTTTACACGGACTTGCTGAGGTAATGCGCTTCACGTCGTCATCCATCGCAGTTGTTACCCTCCTAAATGCATCCACAGGGTAGCGGAATACGTACCCTTTACAGGGACGTATTTTTTATAGCTGTAGGGGTTATGGTTATTTTTTAATATTTTTTCAAAGTTATGGTTTAGCATACGGTTGCCGTATGGTGAAGTTTACTCGGAATTGCTGCGGTAATGCGCTTCACGTCGTCATGCATTATGGTTATGGTTAAATGCAGATCCATACGGAGAACAATTTAATCTCTAATGATTTTCGTCATATCTCTCACGGTATTCCCGGGAAACAGATCGTAATCGTTTTCCAAATCATTATATTATGTTTATATGTCATGTATTTATGTTACCTACTCTGATTCCAACTAAAACAAATAAAATTATTAAGTACAAAACAAAAATTGGAGGGAAAGTATTATAGTTACGCAATCTCTGTGCTGACATTTTTTGCTCAAAAAGTTTTTGAATTCATTTATTTATAGTTGTTTGTTTTTATAAAGCTTTAAATATGAGTAAACGTAGCTTATCTCTGGTACACATGGCAAAATCAAATGTTGTGTTGCAGAAATCTAGTATACCTGAAATTTCTTGCAACGACAACAGTGGTTTGTTGTCGTTTGCTTCATGTAAGTAATAAACCTACAAATGTATTGTTTTATTTTTATTTTGGTTGGTATATTAGTCATAATTATCTCCTCTGGAGTAACCAAATCCCAAAGAAAAATTACCACTAAGGACATTAATAAAAGATACTAAGGTTATTGAATGGGAAATTCAAAATGTAATTGGTAATGTAGGATTTGGTTATGTTTATTGTGGTAATTTGAATTATTAATTTTTATTATTTAATTGTAATAAACCATACAAATACTAATTTATTTTATTTATTTATTTTTTCACCAATAAAATGTCGTTGTAACAAGTACGAATAAGTAATAGTCCAAACGAGCGTTTGGCAGGGAGAAAAAAATTCTACAACATAATTACTTTCAACAATCATTAACCTACGTTAATATGCATTTACTTATAGAATTTCTTCATTAAAGCCGGGGCTATACATGGCGTAATCTTTGACTTTTTCCATAATTGTAAATTTAGGTTTGAATTCAAACTCTTGATTATATATTATATCTAGCTAGTTTTTAACTAGAGAAAACCATTTTAGTCCAGTCCACATAATATCATGATTAAAAGTAAGGGTCCAGTTAATCGGCACTGATCGTTTGTTTAACATTGCACTAAACTTTTAGGTACAAAACGTATGGAATCGTGTGTCATAAATGTGCACGATTCAGTATGCTGATAAGGGCCGTACGCAATCGTGTTCTACCGTAATCTACGATCGGAATCTAGTTTATAAAATAACTATACCTGTAATAAGTCCGGTAGTATAAATTACCTAATTGACATTTAGTTGCACTATTGTACTAACCACGATGTAGATAAGAGAAGGTGATAACACTCCAGAAGTCAAAACGAAATTTTATCTCAATTGCACAATACCCATTACGGTCATAATCGATAATAACAAGATTGATAAACAATAATATTAGATAAAAAAAGTGTCCTATCTACACTCACACCACAATACACTCACAATAAAGTATAAAAATAACAGTTTGCAATTTACCATTATGAATACACAATAAATAACTGGTTACTGATTTCTGGTATACGGTATTATGACGTATTAGTAGATAAACGATAATAAATGCCGGTATTCCGGCAAACTGTTTATTAAAACATGTGGTTTTTGATTAATCGTTAATGTTATTTTCCCATTATCAAATATGGAATATTAATCATTAATTAATTAAGTACTATACTTTAAATGTTTAACCAAAGAATACGTTATAAACAAATACTAAATTATGTGTATTATTTAAAATATAAATTTAAAGTTTGCGCCAATTATTCGGACGCATACAGCATACCTATTATATTTTTTGATAGTGTTTTAATGTTGTAATTTGATTAATAAATTTGAATTTAAATCCAATCAGCAATATTATTATGTATATGGGAATCAGATTTCATACTTTGCCGACAACTTTATTTGTATAATTTACATATTTTATATATTATTATTTGGTACTAACTCTCCGTGATATTTGTAGTAGGTCCACCAAACTCACAGGTATGGTAACCCGGGGTACTTGCTACGATCTGTGAAAGTTTCAAGACGATAGGTCAAAGGGTTGGTTTTATACGATTTTACGATTGGCGACTATTATCTAGGTGAACCACAGCCACGGTTATGATTACATTATTATTATTGTTTTCCTTTTATCAGTTTTTTAACCTAAATAACACGTTTTCGAAAAATCTAAATAATAGAACTTATGCAGATCCCTACGGAGAACAATTTAATCTCTATTGGTTTTCGTCATATCTCCCACGGGTTTCCCGGCAAACAGCTCGTAAACGTGATTTTCCAAAGCACCAAATTGTCAGTTTTCATTCGCGTTTTCCCGGTAAACCGATGGCCGGACGTACAATTTGCATAGAGGTCGATTTATTCTCCGAGGGATTTTTCACTAGGACCAGTTTTTCGTTTTTCCAAAAAGTCATTATTTAAAACTTTTATTTTTTAAATGGCGTTTGACGTATACGATGTTTTTAAAAAACCTAAATAACTCCATAACTATCGATTTTTCTACCCCCCTCCAAAGGACCGAAAATACTCCCCGGGTGCCGTTCCATAGGATTCGTCGAAAAAATCAATGGGTTATGAGAGGCTAAAATTAACACATCTCGCGAATTTACGTAATATTTACGACCCCCCGCCCGCTAAACTTCCCCGCCCAAATACTTCCACGGTATTCATTTCCGTAAAAATTTGAAAGCGGAATCGTAATCAGCGGCTCGTGCTCTACAGAATTATGATGTTAAACTGTTTAGTATCGAAAGCCATCGCATAGGTGCTCGCCCCTGATATTGAAAAGAGTCCCAGTGGAGTGCCACAAGGCACAGTACTTAGGCCCTTTATTATTCATAATTTTTATTAATGATCTTTTAAGTATAAAAACAAATTTTAATACAGAAATATTAAGTTTTGCTGATGATACATCAATTTTAATATCAGAACGAATTATAGATACCTTGTATTCTGAAGCAAATAAAACCCTAAATAATATTAATACTTGGTTCTGCAAAAACAAACTAAAATTAAATTTATCGAAATCTAAATACATTTTTTTCAATACACAAGATAATAATATTGTAGATTCAAACATTATAAAGGATCACTCTTCAGAATGTAATTCAATTTTAATTAATAAATGTACTCCTAAATGCATTATACTTGAACAAGTAAAATAATTAAAATATCTTGGCTTAATTATTGATTACAGACTAAAATGGAATAGTCATATTAATTGTTTAAACAATATTATACGTAAATTCTTTTTCATATTTAAATATATAAGATATATTTTTAATAAAATTAAATATTAATGTAAACGATTTTTCTAGTTTGAAGTCATTCAAATGGTATGTTTTACATCTGAATTTAAATTTATAGTTTTCTTTTATCCATACCGTCGTAAACTTAAGTATTTATAAAATGTATAAAATTTTTCACTGTTGCAATAAACATTATTTTATTATTATTATTATAATACATTTATACACCTGTATATGACCAGTCGGTTGTGCAATTGTTTTTGCCACATACTACTACTATACAATATACAATCTTTCTGTTGTGGTTTTGAAATACCAGATTTTTTTTAAATTATTTGTTTTAGTTAACCTTGCTGCAAATGACACTGTTTGTCATTTCGATGTGGATAAAAAACTTGAATGCGTTTTTATAAGTTGTCCGTTTTGTGATAAAATATATATATATGAAAACAGTTTCCTTTACCACCTAAATCAGGTGCATTTCCCAGTAAAGGTGTGTGTCGATAGAGGAAATTCAAAGGTAAACTATTTTTTATTTTTTTTTTTAACAGATAAATATGGCAATTTTTTTACAAATATTACTGTAATATATATATTTTTTTTTTTTATTGGGTAATCCGCGGCAACTATGGCCATTGGATGTATTTTTGGTACTGTTGGGAATGTACGGTTGGTTGGAACACGTGAATGTACTGTAATATTATTATTACTAAATGGTGTTTTCTTTATTTTAATAGAATATGTTGAATACGATAGCAAGTTGTATCAATCAGTTCCCCCAAAACAAATATATTTCATCAATAAGTCTTTTACATTTCTTAAAAAGTTACGGGTCAAGAACTAATATTGAGAAATTCAATCAAATTTTAAATGAGAAGTGCAGTACTATACAAAGCTTAATATATAAAAAGCAGGTAAGTGAGTATCGCTCTGCTGTACATTATGGGGTTGGGTGGACCTCGGAGTAGGGTATTTTTGTCAATATTTGAACTTCAAATGCTAATAAAAAAAAATTGTGCCTATGTATTTTTATAATTTTTGAATGAGAGTTAGAACAAGTTATGTGGACCCTTCAATTAAATTTTCAAGTAATTTGTCCCAGCTAAATTTTTTTTATCAACATTTATAAAAAAAAAAATAAAAAAAAATTGAAAATTTCAATTGTCTATAAATAGCTCAAAAAAAGTCAAAATATTTTGAAAATCAAATCATGTAAAGAAAATGGTGATCTAAATAACTGGTAAAATTTTCAAGTATTAACGACTTATACTATTTGAATAACAACAAATATCAAAAATCGTTTAAGGCTAAACCGTTATTTAACGCGGTTTTGTAAAAATTTAAATTTCAAACACTCATAAAAATTATAATAATATACATATATATATACAATTTCACAATAAAAATAATTGCACAATATTTATTTACAGATACTTTCAAGGTACAATAATGTAAATAATGTAATAGAGTACATAGAGGCAGAGGGGCTTGCTGAATATGTTTTATCTACAGAGCCTCACACATTACATAAAATAGCTTCAAGATTTACAATTGATAAAATAGATAAAAAAAAAGGGAAAAAAAAAATAGCTGCAGTTAAAAAATCAACAATAGACATACTTAAAAGCCAAACCGTCAAACAATATTGTAAATTTATTTTAACCAATCAACCAATCGAAAACAATCAAAAACCATCAGCCATTTCGGAACTAAAATTTTTTTTAAAAACCAACACTCCATCCTCCTCAATAAATACATTCAATATAAACAATCTCATACAATCGGCCAACTCAATACATTTCATAGACTACATATTCAGCAGTGTGATATTGTATTACTCGCCAGATATTCTTAATGAGTAGTCACATTTTGTAATATATGTTAATGCCTAATTTGAGTAGTTCAATCTTATTGCATCTCATGTTTCAGTGTCCAATTGTGTGAAGTGGATACATTAAAATCAATCTATCAACAAAAACAATTTTTAATACAACTGTATATATTTATGAAATATACAGAAATTTATTATAATCAAATCAAAGGATTGGTAGATAAAAAAGGCAACGCCATCCTGAATATTCTACCATTTATAAATAGCAACCATTTATATTCATTGGATAAACATTTCCATGAATTCATCGAAGCAATAGAATCATGGTGGCAGAAACCATTCATTGATCTAGAATATGAAAACACAAAGTAAATTTTAAAATTCAATATTCTATCACATAACCTAAATAATTAAAATAAATAATGTAATACCTTAATTTATAAAAAACAGGTGTACAACAAGGGTTCCTGGTATAAGTATTCAAATTGATGACAAGTCGGTCATTGAATTCTTTTACCCGGAAGAGAATGTCGATGGATATAATGATTTGCTAGTAATGACTTGCATATTTGTTTATTATGAAAACTTCAATTTCACTGGAAAATACACAGTATGTTAATAATGTTTAGATATTTATAAGGATTTGCCTAAAAAATAACCCCCGAAAAAATAACCCCATATGCGATTTTGTAAGATTTTAAATAATAATAATTGTCTAATATTCAAAACTAAAATGTATATGAATATTTTATAAAATATTTAAATTATTAAGTGAATTACGAGCATTTTTAAATATTTAATAATTTTAAACAAATAGTCATTTTTTTCAATTTCAATAATATAATAATTTTAAGCAAATTGTCAATTTTTTCAATTACCGTCAATAATGTATAAATAAAAAAATGTAAATAATTTTAAACAAATGTCAATAATGTATAAATAAATAAAATGTAAATAATTTTTGGTAATTAAAGTCCAAATCGAGGGGTGTTTTCCTCCAACCAAATGGCAAAATCGATTGTTCAATGATTCACAAACATTATTGGTTCGGTGGTTGTATACGCGTATTTATTAGAATATACATTTTAGTTTTGAATATTAGACAATTATTATTATTTAAAATCTTACAAAATCGCATATGGGGTTATTTTTTCCGGGGTTATTTTTTCGCGGTACCATTTATAAGACAGCATTTTTTTTAATTTAAAAATATTATCATAAGAACTCATAACATTACCATTACAAAATGCTGTCTGTTACTACATAATTATTTAAAATGTATTAATGACTTAAACTTTACTTTTCCTTAGTTATATAACATATATAATCACATCAAAACCATAATGTGCATTACAAGACATTTCTTTGTTGACAAACCGGCACTGAAAGAAATATTAGTCAAATTAGTAAAAGAAAATTATTTGACACACCAAGAATACCACAGTGACAAAATATACAAACCCAATAAACCAAATATATATAACCATATCAAACAATTTAAAGAATTAGCTACAGTAAAAGACATAATATACATCACAAAAGATACATACTTAACGACAGCTGTTTTTTATAATGTAATTGTATTTGTTTGTCTTGAAACATCTGCAATGGTTGCTTTTAAAAAGATCCTAAATAACACGTTTTCGAAAAATCTAAATAGTAGATCATATGCAGATTCCTGCGAAAACAATTTAATCTCTAATGGTTTTCGTCATATCTCTTACGGTTTTCCCGGGAAACAAATCGTAAACGTGATTTTCCAAATTATTATATTCATCATTATTATAAGTTTAAGTGATATCGGACGATCGTTTTTTTGACTTGTAGATTTCAAATCCACAACAGAAAGATTGTAATTGCAATCATCAATGCACTCGTATCATTTTCAAAGCTCTAAGTCCAACGCATGATTTTATACAATTTTTCCTGTACAAGTACGTAGTACATGTATATCAGTAGCGGGGCAACCACTATTGCAAAACCGACTGGTCGTTAATATATACCTTTCGACTTGTTTTAAGTGCATTTTTATAGTGCGTACTACAATGTAAAATTGCATTACTCAAATACATTTTTTTTTTTTTTATATAAAACATCTAGTTAAATCACACAATCTTTTATCATGTAGGATATGTTAATAATTTTTGTGTAATTAGTAATATTTGTATAAAATTGTAAATATTTTGAACATGACGTGTATGATTTACTAGTATTATAGTATTAAATAACATTAGTATTTTGAATAAAAATTGTATTATGTGTGTGTGTCATCGGCGGTCCATGAACGATTGACAGATCGGCGGCGGCCGGTAAGTTACCGACGCGTTGTGTGATGAACCGGATGCAGCGCACCTGGTGGCATTACGTCTTACATGGGTTATGAGTGTCACGGCATCATGCGGCAACGCACTGCAGATTTTTTTTTTAAAAAGCTTAAACAACAAGTTTTCGAAAAATATAAATAATATAACTTATGCAGATCCATACGGACAACAATTTAATCTCTAATGGTTTTCGTCATATCTCTTACGGTTTTCCCGGGAAACATATCGTAAACGTGTTTTTCCAAATTATTATATTCATCATTATTATAAGTTTAAGTGATATGCATTTAGGAGGGGAACAACTGCGATGGATAACGACAGGGAGCGCATTACCGCAGCAAGTCCGAATACCTGGCATCATGCGGCAACCGTATGCTAAACCATAACTTTGAAAAAATATTAAAAAATAACCCACGTTCCTACAGCTATAAAAAATACGTCCCTGTAAAGGGTACGTACTCCGCTACCCTGTGGATGCATTTAGGAGGGTAACAATTGCGATGGATGACGACAGGGAGCGCATTACCGCAGCAAGTCCGAATACCTGGCATCATGCGGCAACCGTATGCTAAACCATAACTTTGAAAAAATATTAAAAAATAACCCACGTTCCTACAGCTATAAAAAATACGTCCCTGTAAAGGGTACATACTAAGCTACCCTGTGGATGCATTTAAGAGGGTAACAATTGCGATGGATGACGACGTGAAGCGCAATACCGCAGCAAGTCCGAATACCCGGCATCATGCGGCAACCGTATGCTAAACCATAACTTTGAAAAAATATTAAAAAATAACCATAACCCCTACAGCTATAAAAAATACGTCCTTGTAAAGGGTACATACTCAGCTACCCTGTGGATGCATTTAGGAGGGTAACAATTGCGATGGATGACGACGTGAAGCGCAATACCGCAGCAAGTCCGAATACCTGGCATCATGCGGCAACCGTATGCTAAACCATAATTTTGAAAAAATATTAAAAAATAACCCACGTTCCTACAGCTATAAAAAATACGTCCCTGTAAAGGGTACGTACTCCGCTACCCTGTGGATGCATTTAGGAGGGTAACAATTGCGATGGATGACGACAGGGAGCGCATTACCGCAGCAAGTCCGAATACCTGGCATCATGCGGCAACCGTATGCTAAACCATAACTTTGAAAAAATATTAAAAAATAACCATAACCCCTACAGCTATAAAAAATACGTCCTTGTAAAGGGTACATACTCAGCTACCCTGTGGATGCATTTAGGAGGGTAACAATTGCGATGGATGACGACGTGAAGCGCATTACCGCAGCAAGTCCGAATACCTGGCATCATGCGGCAACCGTATGCTAAACCATAACTTTGAAAAAATATTAAAAAATAACCCACGTTCCTACAGCTATAAAAAATACGTCCTTGTAAAGGGTACATACTCAGCTACCCTGTGGATGCATTTAGGAGGGTAACAATTGCGATGGATGACGACAGGGAGCGCATTACCGCAGTAAGTCCGAATACCTGGCATCATGCGGCAACCGTATGCTAAACCATAACTTTGAAAAAATATTAAAAAATAACCCACGTTCCTACAGCTATAAAAAATACGTCCCTGTAAAGGGTACATACTCAGCTACCCTGTGGATGCATTTAGGAGGGTAACAATTGCGATGGATGACGACAGGGAGCGCATTACCGCAGCAAGTCCGAATACCTGGAATCATACGGCAACCGTATGATAAACCATAACTTTGAAAAAATATTAAAAAATAATCATTACCCCTACAGCTATAAAAAATACGTCCCTGTAAAGGGTACGTACTCCGCTACCCTGTGGATGCATTTAGGAGGGTAACAATTGCGATGGATGACGACAGGGAGCGCATTACCGCAGCAAGTCCGAATACCTGGAATCATACGGCAACCGTATGATAAACCATAACTTTGAAAAAATATTAAAAAATAACCATAACCCCTACAGCTATAAAAAATACGTCCCTGTAAAGGGTACATACTCAGCTACCCTGTGGATGCATTTAGGAGGGTAACAATTGCGATGGATGACGACAGGGAGCGCAATACCGCAGCAAGTCCGAATACTCGGCATCATGCGGCAACCGTATGCTAAACCATAACTTTGAAAAAATATTAAAAAATAACCCACGTTCCTACAGCTATAAAAAATACGTCCCTGTAAAGGGTACATACTAAGCTACCCTGTGGATGCATTTAGGAGGGTAACAATTGCGATGGATGACGACAGGGAGCGCATTACCGCAGCAAGTCCGTGTAAACTTCACCATGCTGGAACCGTATGCTAAACCATAACTTTGAAAAAATATTAAAAAATAACCCACGTTCCTACAGCGATCAAAAATACGTCCCTGTAAAGGGTAGGTAGTCTGCTATCAGTATAATATTTCTATGTGATTTTTGGAATTTTTTAAAACACGATTATACGTTGGTACAGCGATCAGCATACGCGTGCTGTATTACTATAAATTACGTATAATCGTGTTTTAAAAAATTCCAAAAATCGTATAAAATCAACCCTTTGACCGATCGTTTTGAAACTTACACACATCGTAGTAAGTACCCCGAGCTACCATTCCTGTGATTTTGGTTAGCCTACTTAAAATATCACGGAGACGGCGTTCTCATTGTGCATTGTTGGTACAGCGATCAATCACAATATCTTTTTTTTTAATAATATAATAATTAAAACAGTATTAATTAATTTTTTTTTTTGGATGCAATGTGGTTACTTCATATATTTCAATTCATATATACAATCATAATTTATTGTGACAAAATAAATATAATGAATGTCAATGGACAGACGAGATTTTTACGGGTTTCGATCGGGCAAAACAGTGTGAACCTCCCGACCACACAGTAAATAAAAACGGTTTATATCACTACTATTTAACGTCAAATAAATACGTCAAATGTCCCACTGTGTGATAATCAATGTTTCCTAATCAATTAGTTGATATCATTATTATAATGGAAAATAAAAATAAAAATGTGTTTTTGATAACTGATAGTAAATAATGTTATCAGTTAATTTTTATTTTTTTGTGATTATTAAATTATATTTTTCGTTATGTTGTGTAATATTAAGGTTATTAAAAAAATATTGAATGGGTACAAATGTAACAGTTTATTGAGGGACAATTGTATCATTATTCGTTATGAGTAGTTATTGTTATTATTGATTATTGATTATCGTTTTTGTGTAGTTAAAAATATTTTTAAATTATTTTCGTATCTGAAAATTGTTGCCCGGGTATTAGGTGTTTTTATTTTGTTCACTGGTTTTATTGGCATGAATCTTGTACCGATAAATTGACTTTGGTAGTTTCTTACGTTTTCTTTTGGGTACTCAAACAATTTTCCATTAAATTGAAAAGGGAATTTCACCAAAACTTTGTCCGATTCAACTTTTTCTACAACCCCGGCCAGCCAAGGACCTCCGTGTATTGTTGTGAGGACACTCATACCAGGATTTGGTACCTGTCGAAATACGTATTTGTTTTATCTTTATTTTATCAAGATAAATCTATATTCAAGTGAATGTTTACGTACCCAAGTTTGAATATTTTCTTCTTGTATTTCGTCAAACAATGAACCACATGCGACGTCGTGGGGTCGTACCTCTTTAGGTCTCTTTCGTTCTCTCATTGGCGGGAATTTGTATCCTCGGCAGTCGATTTTACTTTATTTTACTTCGAATTCCAATTCTATGGCAAGCTATGTTTTCATCCATTTGATCGGATCCACCCATGTATTTATTATACATAAAAACACAATTTGGCATATCAACTTGCACAATTTTCTTTTGTGTTTTAGACTACCTTTTGGTGTTACTTTGTGGGGTTACCCCGTGTACTGTTATATTTTCTTAACCGTCATGAACTGGTCTATCAGGAAAATACAACTTCATAAAGTTTAGGTAATAAATTAATGTTTTATAGGCTTATGTTCAAACAATAAATAACCTGCTAAAACGATGAAAATATACTGAATAATTTATGATTAATACGTGATTTTCTGGAATTTTTTTTGAACCTAAGCTAAGTTTTGTATATCAAACGATTTAGCGTGTAATTATCTATCAGAAATATATAAATTCATAGAGTTTGGTTGAGGAATATAGGTTTTCTACTACATATGGTCCGCGAAATTAAGAAATACGTATTCGCAGATAAACGTATCAGCATGGACGTATTTCAAAAATATATGATATCCTAATTTCTTTAATATTGCACTTATCGACCTGATTTTTTTTTTTTAATTGTTCATAATGGTATTCTTATTGATATTTTACTGTTGGAATACTTCCATCAATCCTAAAACCGAATTAATGAGGTGAATTTTTCGATATTTTGATTCGTCAAAACATATCAGATTTCGAAGAAATTAAAAGTAAAAAAATCGTAGGTTTATGACAAATGTTATATGCAAATACTCATCACATAATCTTCTATCAGAAAAAAATATGTTCATACATTTTGGGTAAAAAATGAAGCAAAAATATGCTTACGTTCAAAACCGATAACACCCGCTAAATCGATGCAAATATACTGAATAAATTATATTCAATACGTGATAACCCAAAAAAATAATTCTAACCAATAAAATTTTTTCGACATCCCAAATATTGAAATTATATAATAAGAAAACACATTTTACTGGATTACATCGAATCAAAAAAAAATCCTTTGAAGGATGTGTACATCAAAAAAAATATTGTGGTTAAATCAACAGCAAATGACTTTGTGGCCAGCCATTACAAAAAGTTTAAACTTTCAAAAAAAGATTTGAACAAACAAAAAAAGTATATAACAAATATTCTCCAAGGACAAACGCTTAACCACATAATTTCAATACAATTGTGTCTGTAAGATTTTATAATTACAATTATTTACAATTTTTTAAAAATTATAATAGTGAAAAAAAACAACATAGCTATGAAGGAAAAGTCATTGATCTAACTGAGTTTAATGATTTACAATTCTATAAGCACAACCAAAATATTGAAATTATCAGAAACACAAAAATTATGTTTGTATCATCATTTTCTATGTTAAGGTTACGTCTACCAATGTATAATAACTTATATGAAATACATTCTATGATTTTCAAAACAATAAAAACAACAAAAAACACTGATGAATAGTACCTAAGTGTATAAATGACAATAATAATAGTTCTAATATTAAATAAAATAAAATATGTTTGTTTTAGCTGTGAAATTCCTGAAATAGGAACTATAATTATTGATGCAATAATGTCGTGTATTTAATGTAGCCGTTTAATTCATACAATGGTATTTTTAATGTACTACACAACAGTGAAATAAAAAACATATATATTGATGGGCATATTGTACTCAACAATAATTCAATAAAAATATTTCATGCAATTGTTCATAAATTCAAAATGTTTTTGAGTGAAATCGATGATATTGGTAATAATCCTAAGCTAACTTTATAAACTATTATCATTTATTTTAGGTTTCGTTGTTAGTTTATGTCACAATAGGTGAAAATATATGTTATTTAGTAAATAGTAACATATGAATAAAAAATAATAGAACCAGTTGGTATTATTTTCAAGCAAGGTAAATCTAATAAAATGTTTACAGGACAATATAAGTTTATACATAATAATATTAAGTCCATTTAAAAATTATGTGCTTTTGTACACAATTAGTACGTTTTAATAGATTCTACATAATTCAGTTAGATTTTATAATTGGTTGGTAAAATAAGTAGGTATAAGTATAACTTTAATAGGTAGTTGAATTTATAATTTAATATTTGATTTTTTGTTCTTTAGTTGAAACCTGTGGTTCAAAATATAAAAGAAAACCGAGACACTCAAAATGTCTAAGCTATAGTTTCTGATAAATCAATTAATGACCAATGGCAGTCGATGGACCAAATTTACAGGTCTTATTGATTTCTAGATATTCGTATAACTTATGGTCCTCGTTACGCAAGTGTTTTCTGCGATCAGAAAAATATATTTTTCAAATAGATAGAATACCAAATAATAGTAAACAGCGTTATTTATCATACAATCGTAAACTAATATGCGCAGACTGATATTTGTAAAAAAAAAAACCATTTTAAACAGCTTTTCTGAAAAAGTAAATAGTACGCAATTGTTTTACGCTTTGTGTTTTACATTCCGTACTGACATTTCGTATTTTCACCTAGGTAGGTATACGGAATTTACAAAAATATGTCTGTTAGTTTTTGTATTCCATATCAACGGCTGCTGTCGAATAATTACGTTTTACACATCCATAACATTATATATGTGCATATACAACAATCTGTTATGATCGCCTCATAAAATATTATGCGTTCATGGGCAAATAAAATAATGTTATTTGACTATAGATAACGCAAACAACAAATAAATTATTGAACACTCGTGCTATAACATGCACAACGTCAATGACTTCAGACTACCGACTACCGACTGGCGACTAGCCGCGCCGGTGCGCTTGGCAAGCGTGATTTGCCCGTATAGATGTAGTTAAAAAACAATCCGCCAGGAGCGTGGTATTACATCTGACCGTTCACAAGCTAGCAAAGTCTGGTATTATTTAAATATATTTGTACAGGAATATTATTTTCATTATTTGAAAAAAAAATAGCAAGGAAAAGGCATAAACAATAAATTACATTTCAACAAATTTAATACCCTGCAAGCTGCTGGTAGTGCTTTAATACATTATATTATGACTTCACAAAATACTCTGACCATCAATTTAGGTACCAGCATACAACACTTAATTATTTCCTTCAATTTCAAATTATAATTGTTTGTCTTTAAGGTATTATATTATATTAAAAATTTAACAAACGCAGTAAACTTCTTACAGCCTAAAAATCAAGTTTTAGCTAACAAAATGACATTATTAACGTAATAAAATAAATGCAAAAAAATTATTAAGTTAAACTATTATTATTTTGTTGGTTGGATTGGTTTCAGCACTAATAGCAGAATAATTATTAAAACATCGAAAAATTAGTAATTAGAGTTATGTGTGTCTAATGTCCAGTAAAATACTAGACACAATGTACTATTACCTATAGTATTATTATGTCTATTAGGTTTTTTTTTTAAGATCCAAATCATAAGATTACAACAAGAATAAAGCTATATGTACATTGTACCTTTTCATATGAACCAAATTTTTTTTAAAACTACATATTTTACATTGTATATAATGAATTAATATTTTTTTCCTCTTATTGTATAAATTAATGTAACGCTAATGGTCAATAGTTGTCGAATCGGAAATTTAAAAAATTTCAAGATGAATAAAAAAAAAAAAAATCAATAATTAGGAGAAGTGGGTAAGTGGGTACTGTTCTGCTGTACATTAGGGGATGGGGTGGACCTCGGACTAGGGTAGGTTAAATTTGAATGCAATGATAGGTACCATTGTATACAAAAACGATTCTGAACGAAGATTATTTTTCAGCCTAGGATATAATTTCCAGTGGTTGGTGAAAAAGGTGGTTTATGTTTTAATGGTCTGAATACACCAACGTTTAAGTTCTTTTATAATTATTGTAAGCTAAACTTATGAAAAATCTTGTATTAAATTTTCAACTCTTAGCTACTTATACAAACATTTTTATGAATTATACCTACAAAATAAATTGCAATTATTCATAATTTTGACGAATTTTCGTCAAAATTTGAACTTCAAATGCTAATAAAAAAAAAAATTGTGCCTATGTATTTATATAATTGTTTAATCACTATAAGAATAACATATGAGGAACTTTGTATAACATTTTCAAGTATTTTGATAGGGCCAAAAAAATTTTATCTACACTTCAAAAAAAATTTTTCAGAAAAATTGAAAATTTCAGTTGTCTATAAATAACTCAAAAAAACTCAAAATATTTTGAAAATTAAATCGTGTAAGGAAAATTCCAATCTAAATAACTGGTAAAATTTTCATGTATCTACTACTTATACTTTTTGAATAATAACAAATATTTAAAATCGTTTGGGATAAATCGTTATCGTTACGCGATTTCGTAAAAATTTAAAATTCAAACGCACTTAAAATTTTTCTTATAATGATGCTTCGAGTTTTCTCTATAGATACTTGAAGGAAAACTTATGGATCACTTAGTGTTGTATTTTCAATTCTTAGTTATTAACACAAAAAATTTTATGATTTTTCAACTTCAAATTTATTTGCAAATTTTCGCGTTTTCGACAGATTTCGTAAAAATTTGAACTATAAACGCTTATAAAAAAAAATTGTGACTAACGATTTTTAATTTTTTTTAGCTACAATAAGAACAACTCATAAGGAACCTTGTATTAAATTTTCAAGATTTTTTGGTCATCCAAAACACTTCCATAAAAAAAATCGATTTGGTCGAAAACTGGTTTTGCGTAAATATTTCCGTTTTCCGTCATTTTCCCGTCTTGAATTGACGAATCCGAGGAGGTAACGTTTGTCGAGATCAGTGAAAGTCTTGTCGAAAAATTTTCCGGAAAAGCGGAATTTTTTTTCTCGACTTTTCCGATTTTTTTAATAGAGTTGACGGAATCTGATGTAAAAAATTAAAAGAAAGTCGATAACCTCTATGAAATTTTCCGGTATTTTTGATTTCTAACTAGAAATTTGTTAGTTTGTTCTGATTAGCTGATACTCGGGCGGGTTTTACATAAAATACCGGTTGGGCGACCGCGACGGCGTCATTCAGTGTTTCGATCCGCTTCCGTAAACACTGTGCTTTTTGTCAATTTAATGGTGTTTGAAAATGATTATTTATAGAAACTATCAAGTATTTATTATAATTGTGTTTTAAAGTATTTTTTATAAAAACTTAACAGGTATTTTTGTTAGTTAAATTTTTTTTCTAAACGATGATCGCTAGCATAAGCGGAATACTCTCAACGGGGTTTCCGTGATCGCGTGGACGAAATCGATACGATTAGCAATCATTTTTTTTCCTTTCTACGCTAATCGTTCGCAAGTAGCGTGTACCCTATAGAGGGCGTACGTGATCGCGTGGATGAAATCGATGCAATTAGTATTAGGGACAGTGTTTTTTTTATTTGTTAATTTATTTGATTTATTTTTTTTATATTATTCTTATCTTTGTATCTATTATCTAGCATCCACCGTTAATATAAACATTAACTAGTCCCCTCAGACCACTAGGCAAGTGCGGCACTTTAAGACACATTTCGGGGGCAAAAGTTTCGACTGTGAATTATGTTGTAAACCTTTTTCTATAAATTCAATTTAAAGGAACACATCAAAACTCATCATGATTCATCGTATAAAAATCCAAGCTATTTAAAATGAGGGAAAAGATTTGCAAACAAAAGGGAATATCAGTACCACGATAACAGAGCTCACACAGGAAAGAAACCATATAACCTCTTCGTTAGGTTTTTGTTCGTTGTAGGTTTTAAATAGTTCAATGCATAGGATAAACAATAAATTGCCAGATAATAAATAATAGAACTTATGCAGATCCCTACGGAGAACAATTTCATCTCTAATAGTTTTCGTCATATCTCCCACGGTTTTCCCGGGAAACAGTTCGTAAACGTGATTTTTCAAAGCATAAAATTGTCAGTTTTCATTCGCGTTTTCACGGTAAACCGATGGCCGGACGAACAATTTGCATAGAGATCGATTTTTTCTCCGAGCAATTCTTCACTAGGATCAGTTTTTCGTTTTTCCAAAAAGTCATTATTTAAAACTTTTATTTTTTGAAAGCCATTTTACGATGTTTTTAAAAAACCTAAATAGCACGTTTTCGAAAAATCTAAATAATAGAACTTATGCAAATCCTTACGGAGAACAATTTAATCTCTATTGATTTTCGTCATATCTCCCACGGTTTTCCCGGGAAACAGCTCGTAAATGTGATTTTTCAAATTATTATATTCATCGTTATTAAAAATATTAAAAACCCTGTGTTCACTGATCTGACGGCTGTAAGTGGCCGTGTACCAAGGAATCACCCGTGTGTCATGCAAACATATTATGAATGAATTAATTAAAAATCGAATAATTGAGCGAATTTCTATTTCAAAAATTAATTAAAAATCGAGTATTAGTTAGAAGTAGCTCGCTAGGATACCAAAGTTATTAGAATAACAAACTTATGATTATGATAGGTTGTTAAGCATTCACAAACACTCATTATACTATTACACTTAAAACCCATTATTACATAATTCAAAATATATGCATTTTCGCAAAATTACTGCCGTTATTCTTAGGGAATTTGTTGCTATGTTTTGGGTAGGCATCCAATGGACGTTTTACCCGAAGATATACTATGGTATGTAACGTCAATACGTACTGCCAACCAACGCGGTGGACTTTTGGATACTGTAAATTGCATCTTCAACATCGTGTTTAACGCTAATCCGAAATCTTTTAGGACTGCAGACCTTGAAGGAGGCTGGATTCTACGAACCACCCCTTTATTGAATGTGCTATATGACGATCAAAGAAAATGTGCCAACAAATCAATTGATTTAGTTGAAACGGACTTTGATGCATATTACATTCAACGAAATAACTGGAGGGTTAGAAGTAACAAACCTTTTTTTCGACCTACAGCAGAAACTATAACAAACATAATGCGTATACTACATGATTATGGTAATCCTACAAATCCAGTACCGTCGTCCATTAGACCAAAACGAAGGTACCCAAAAAATGATAGGCACCTTTTGCAACAAGCTTGTCATCGAACCAAACCGAATCATGTATGTAATACCTTTCATTTATAAAAGAAACTATATAATCATAATTGATATATTATTTATAGAAATGTCAATTCGTAGCTGACCCTAGTCCCGAGTCCAAAACACAGGTGTGTTCAATGTCAGAGAATAGAGGAGCTGGCTGTTCTAGGGAGAGTGAAACATCTACTTATGTGCCCATAGAAGTTACCAGCCCATCAACTGTGCCTCGTCGGTAGGTGCCTCTATGTCAAGAAGAAGCAACATGTGTAGATGATGATAATATAGTGTGTACAAGATCAGGCAGTCCAGCAGCCGGCTGTTCTAGGGAGCGTGAAACATCTACTAGTGAATCCATAAGTGAATGGGTAGGTTATTATCAACCAACTTGTACAATGGTAGGTGTTCAATAATGTATTATATGCTTAGCGACAAAACCGACTAACCGATGAAATGGCGGTGAACGCCACGAAAAGAGGTATGCCGTACTATGCAGGAATAATTGACCTGATGAATGGTCATGAAATTTATGTAAAATTTCCGCGAAGATACGGCGATAGAGTATTCTTATACGAGAGAAGCGATTTACTACCATTTACCACACAATTCCCGGATGGCAAATTTAAACCATTTAAAGCTATACCTGCACATAAAAATACACGATACATACGTCAAACATTACGGAACTATGAACAAAATGTAATGAACTATTTAAATTCGATATTATTTTAAATAAATTAAAAATGGAAGAACCGTGCAAAAAATAATAATTGTGCGATCGAAATGAGACTTGCACCATTAGATTACACTCGTACTCGGCTATTATCCCTGTTAATTTTATGCAAAAATACAAAAAACCCTGTAGGCACCGAGCTGACGACTATTAGATGGCCGCGCACCGCGCAATCACACGGTGTTTCATGCAAATCAATTGCTTAAAAATTAATTTTGTTTTGTTTTGTTTATTATCAATGATTGAAAATGAAGTTTTGAATCGAGTAATATATATACTTTACAAAACTGTTTATTAAATTTAAATACTTATTTTTTTGTTTCTTTCAGATTGTTATGTCCGGACAAGTTGCTGAGTACATTAATATATTTCCATTTCATACTCAAGCTGTTGAGAGAGCCGTTAAGTTAGTAACCGATGCATCTACTGCGGTTTGTGGTGAATCAGCAAGAGATGGATTTATACGAGCTAGAATTGAGTCGCGGGCTATAATGCCATCATTTAATACAAAAAAAGAATATAAATTGTTTAAATTATAAAATTATATGATGAGTAAAATTCTAATGATAAGTAACTTTATAATTGTTATTATTATTTTGGTAAACAATAATATAAAATTAAAATAAAACAAATTTACATTATGTATTTATGCGTACAATAAATAAGTACGTGGCAGCACCTCAAAAAGTTATCCCATGACCTCCAAAGTTTTTGTACTTTTTAATACTCTTGAAATACATAAGAAAAATGTCTATTAAAAACTAAAAAAATTTTTTTTATTTTTTTTTCAATTGTTTCATTCCACCCTAATGTTGTAGACACCTATTTATTTTGTCATGGTAATTACTATTATAGACTAATAGACTATAATATATCTTACTTTCTTAGTACTTGGGTTAGAAACTGGTATTATATAATATAAGACTTAAGCATATGTAGTATTCTAAAGCTATGTTACATTATTATAGAATAGTACTGTAGTACTATAGCAATTAGCAGGTACAATCAAATATAAGAGTATAAAAATATGAACAATTGTTGCAAAACTGGTAATTTGTGTTTTCCAAATAAAATTCTTTCTTTAATTGCAGTTTAGCACTCGACAAATCACTGAGTTTCCCTTTCCCTATTGTGTTTTTGGTTTTTTTTTTAATTATAATACACACTTTAGCATTACTTAACTTGCTTGACACTACAGTATTTAGTATAAAGGTGAACAATGGGAAAGCCACAATACACCCAAAAGTTCCGTCAAGTATGGAAGAAAGATAAATTATTTATGGACTGGTTACAAGAGGTGAAGGATGATCCAACAAAGGCTTATTGTAAGGTATGTTGTTGTACTATCCGTGCAAGAAAGGCTGACTTAGTAACTAACAGCGATTGTAATAAACATAAATCTGCACTAGGTGCAACATACATAAAACGTACTGGATCATTTCAATTTAAACCTAATAATTTTAAAATGCAACATGCACAAGCTAGTATGGCGTAATTTGTAAGTGCACACAGTGCAATTATTGCAATTGACCATTTAAGTGAGTTGTGCAATACTAACTTTACTGGGAATAATATTAAAATACATAGAAGAAAATGTTCTAGTATTATCATTAACATTTTAGCCCCATTTTTTATAAAAAAAAATTGAGGGAAGATATAGGAACGTCTAAATACAGTTTGCTTATCAATGAATCCACCGATATATCAGTTTTAAAATTTCTTGGTATGGGCAATAATTTATTACAGTTGAGACAAAAATGATATTGTTACAACTTTCTTTGCATTAGAACAACTGGGAGAGTGTAATGCTCAAGCAATAGTTGATGCAATGAAATCTGCATTACAAAAGTACAACCTTGACATAAAAAATTTAATTGGTATCGGATCAGATAATGCGAGCGTAATGGTTGAAATAAATAAAGGTGTCTATGCTATCTTAAAACAAGAGAATCCCAATCTAATTTTAATTAAATGTGTGTTAAATGAACCTAACTAAGGGGGGGCAGAGGGGTCGCGTCCCCAGGGCCCACAATGTTATGGGGCCCCCCATGTTATGGGGCCCCCCCGGACAAAAATTAAGAATTCTAAATATCATTGTCACAAAAATTTAAATTATTTATTAAAAAAAAGTTATATCGTATAATATTAAATAATTAAGTATGTTTTTGACGTTTTTGTGGAATATACAGTATTTCACTATTACCACAGAATAAAGAAATTACAGATATTACAGTGTGTATTTCTATTCTCGATGGTTGAGTTTGATTAGCGATAGGTTAGGTTCATATATCAATAGTTTTGTTAATAATTTATTATTCGAGTTTTTATTGTATATAATCTATTTATAGATTGTTGAGCCCTGTAGCGCGTGTGGGAAATGCCACTATAGTGATTATTCTGTCTGACAGAATAATGCATGATAACTAATAATAATACTTATTGTGTTATTATTTTAAATCTTGATTATTGGTACCTACGTCTTATGAGTGTTGTACTTTTGTTGTGTACTTCTTATTCTATCAAATGACAAGAGTTTAGAGTACGCATTAGCTCATAGATATTAGACACATCAACATTTAATTATCTGTACGGGCTATACGAATTTTTTTATTTCATATTTTTTAATTTGTTCAATTTAGAGAGTATTGGGATCTCAGTAAACCACCATTTGATGCTTCAAATGTGCATAAAATATTAGAATGGTTTGAGGAAACAAAAATAAAAGATGTATTTCCTAATATTTTAATTGCAATTCGATTAAACTTAACAATTCCTGTTGCAAATGGTTCTGCTGAACGGGCATTTATTTGTTTGGAGTACAATTTTGTTTTTTTTTATATTTTTACCTGACTTGAAAAATGTTTTGTTTTTACTATCTTTTCTATATTTATATGTATTTAACTAAAAAAAAGCGGGCAAGTGGGTACCGCTCTGCTGTACATTAGGTGCCATGTGGATCACTATTATACATTATAGGAGGGTTAAATTTGAATCCAATGATAATTATCATTGTATACGAAAAACGATTCTGAACGAAGATGATTTGTCAGCCTAGGATATAATTTCCAGTGGTCGATGAAAAAGGTGGTTTGTATTTTAATGGCCTGAATACATCAAAATTTAAGTTATTTTATAATAATTGTAAGCTAAACTTATGAAAAATCTTGTATTAAATTTTCAACAATTAGATACTTATAGAAACATTTTTATGAATTATACCTACAAAATAATTTGCAAATATTCATGCTTTTGACGAATTTTTGTCAATATTTGAACTTCAAATGCTAATAAAAAAAATTGTGCCTATTTATTCTTATAATTTTTTGATCACTATAAGAATAACTTATGAGGAACTTTGCATTAAATTTTCAAGTATTTTGATAGAGATTTTAATAAAGATTTTATCGACACATAAAAAAACAATTTTCAGAAAAATTGAAAATTTCAGTTGTCTATAAATAGGTAGCTCCCCATCACCCTCGTAACTCATAAGTGAGCACATTCGATAATTATGTTTTATGATTCATTCAGAAACTGACCAAGTGTTAAACAATACAACTAACAGAGAAGTGTTGCTCTTGTAGGAGTGCATTGAGGTTATGAATTAAAAAATAGTTAAAACTTGGCCACAATGAAGATTTCACTACTTTGATAGGCCAACTTTTTTGGGAGGGAGTTTGGAACTTGGCCTTTTTTAACTGTTATGTTTTTGTTGGGGATATCATTTATTTTTGCGGGCTTTTTACCTTTTACAACTTTGTTTGTATCCACCATAATTTAATCGGTTTTATTTTTCTACGGTGATTACTCTGAAGGATGGAAAATAAAAATTTTTAATATTCAAGTATAACATAATATTCTTGTTTATATAATTTCTTCATTATTTTATAATACATAATATAACTATAAACGTCCAAGTAAATTATCGAGCGACTGCCGGAATTATTATATCGTGGTTCGTTCGATCGCACGGAGTACACAACACACACACAATACATACAGATCTGATATATTTTATACGAATACGGGTGACGATCGATTCGTACTGGAACGATAGTGTAATTATAAATTTATAAACCAGTCACTGTGAATATTTTTAATTTTTATATAATATACTCGTACGTACTATGTATTATACTATTATGTACGCATAAGAATTAATAAGATATAATAAAAACGATATTTCGTCAACGAAAATTTATTTTCATTATTTTTTTTTTTTTGTCTACTTTTTAAAAACGGGACATTTTAGCGTCCCGAAGATTCCACGTTTGACAACGGGACTGTCCCGTTCAAAACGTGACGTATGGTCACCTTAAAATGAATATACCTTACCTATAATATTATATTGTTGACCTCATGACAAAATATGTTCAGTGTTGTAATCTAATATAACTACATATTATCTTCGAAACATTAAATATAAATAAATTATTCTAAAATATAAATGGAATTAAACGTGATCTATAGAGCGTAAATTTGCTATGTTACCCACTTGTAAGACGGAGACAACAATAAATGGTTTTTTTTTTTTAATTATGGAAAACTAATAAATACTAAATAGTAAATTTTCAATATTATTTGATTGAAAGCTAAAAAAGTAAAAACCATTTTGATAAGTATTTTATGGTTTTATAGAGATGGACTGTGCTGAACTATAGAAGTCTGTTGTGAACAATGTATGTAATGTAAATAAAAAAGAACCTCGAAGAAACTGTTTGAGATGTTACCTAATGTTATACTTTATCGCATAAGCAGAATAACATCTACAGTAAAGCATATGTTATTTATAATAAAGCTTAAATAAATTTAATAACTTGATCCATATTTTTATTTTAAATTTAGATTATTTATAATAGTTCGTGGTAGTAAAACATTATGCCGCGTGCCTGCGTAAACGTTGAGAATGTTGCTATAGCGTTAGCGTCAATCAATGCCTTATTGGCTATTGCCTTCTGCCTTCATTACTCAATCAGCTTGCGACCTAGACGCATCCATAAAACAAAATAGCATCGCTTTGCATCTACAAAAAAAAAAAAATCTTAAATAAAGACTGTAAGTACAATACTTCTAGTATTTAATTTATTTAATGTTTTATGTTTCTTTGCACGTATGTTCAATATTAAATAATTTAATGGTTATAATTAATTTGGTTACATCAATTACAATTTTTGAATATGATTTATTTATAGTAAAAAAAATTAAAATTTCACGAAACACATGTTCTAAAAATCAAAATTAAATAATTTTTCCACCATTCTATATTTCTATAAGTTTATTTGATTGCTTCAATATTTCGCGTGGGACATGCTGTATTTTAAATCAGTGAAAAAAATAGTTTCTTCAAATATTTTTATTTTAAATTACATTTGCGTTAGGTACTTAAAATTATTTTTATCACGTTACATTATTATTAAATTATTTTGTAGGTATAATTCATAAAAATGTTTGTATAAGTAGCTAAGAGTTGAAAATTCAATACAATATTTTCCATAAGTTAAGCTTATAATAATTATAAAAGAACTTAAATTTTGATGTATTCAGGCCATTAAAACATAAATCACCTTTTTCACCAACCACTGAAAATTATATCCTAGGCTGACAAATCATCTTCGTTCAGAATTGTTTTTCGTATACAATGATAATTATCATTGGATTCAAATTTAACCCTCTTATAATAATATATAATAGTGATGCACGCGGCACCTAATGTACAACGGAGCGATACCCACTTCCCCACTTTTTAAGCTTAAAATTACTTATATTATTTATTATTATTATATATTTAACTAATTATTATATTGTATTGTAAAGTAAACACGAATTAAAATAACTAAAATTAAAAATTAATATTATAGTCTGCATATTAATTTTATAAACGTTCCGGTTCGTAAAATTTTCCATTTCAAAACTGGGTATTGTTAACTATTATCGGAATTGAAAATAATTAATTAGTCTTTTTTTAATTTTTCTGGAATATCTTAACGGCTTGTTTTAGTAATACATTCAAATAAATAAATAATTAACATGGATGATAACGCGATTATGTGTTACTTCGTAGAAATTACTTTTAAAAAGTAATTGCGTTACTTTAAGTAAAATGTAATGAAATTACTACTGCGTTACAAACCTACTGAAAAAGTAATTAGTAATTTGCGTTACGTTACTACCTACCCATTCTGTTTAGTGCATAACTTTTAAAATCATTTTGTCACATTTATTAAATTATGAATAATAAATGAGAACGGCCATTTTCAACTGATGTTTCATATGTATAATTTAAACTTTATGCTAGAATTTAACTTATGTTTAGATGTCGACGTACATTTATAATTACGGCGGTGGCCAAAAAGGAGGCGGCAGAGGCGGCAGGGGCGGGGGCAAATGGCCCAACAATAACAGGATTAGTAAGTTACCAATGAATACACCTACTAATTAGTTTTAGATTCTGAATTTCTGAATGAAGTGATGAATGTATTGATTTTACAATATGTATTTTTAAATTTTTTTTTGTCCGTGTACATGATAAATAGCAAAATTTTATTTTTATTCTTTCAAAATGGTAGACACTTTGATTTCCAACTTCAGTAGCTTTTTCGATAGAAAGGTGAAATTAAAGTATTGGGGAGGTCAAAATTAAAATTCTCTGTAATTTTCTTAAGTGCCAAAAAAAAAAATTCAGGATAATCGGTAACTTTTAGCATAATTGATTTTGGATTTTGTAACCTAAATCAAATCATTGTTGATACATAACATTTTCACTGAATGTTCATATTAGCGTTTGCTACAAATCTTAAAATTTTCCAAATGTTTTAGTTACTTCAAGCTGTCAATACAATTCTATTCTTTGGGTCAAAAAGTTTGAAAATGTATTTAATACACGGTTCACTATAAATTGGATATAATAGCGGTTGGAAAATATTAAAAATATATGCATGGTTTTTTTTTAGAACTGTTTAAGTTCAAATTTTGATAAAACGCACTAAATTGAAAATTTTCAGATTATTTAGTTAAAATATCCTTCACTGACAAATCGTCTTCACTCAGAATCGTTTTTCGTAGATATACAATTATATTATCATTGAGTTCAAATTTAATACCATCCATTAGGGTAATTCACTTATAACCTACTACACAGCTCTAATTCACTTACTCTCTTTTTATGGTTTTGATTTAGTTCTATCTTAATATATTGTATTGTAAATGTAATGGTTGTATCAAGTCAATATCTGTGTCAAGTGTATCAAACCTTACTCGTGTAATAACAACAAATTAACTAAAACGCAAGTGTATACATTTTTTCTTTTATACTTCGCTATTAAAATACTCTTTAAGTACTTTATTGATTTGAACCAATAATGATAAAGCTCTTTTTTTAACTTAATATATAATTCATACCTATTAATGTGTAATCAATGTAACCAGACAAAGATATTAGGGGTGTATCTATTTGTGATTGACCATTTTTCAGTCCACCTATAGAAAAGAACTTGTTCAATATTTTCATTTGGTATATACCATTTATTGCGTTCACTTTGTATTAATTTCAATTTAAAAAACTACTGATTTTATTTGTTTTTCATACTTATTATTATAAATTAAACAGTTAGTGATGTTATTTTAGGATTTAGTTACATAGCTTTAATATATTAGATATAACGTCTTGTTTTAAAATAACTTCATTGCTCAAAATCTACTGAGCAAAATTATGTCTCCCAGCAAAATATGGGCTTCCTGAAATTAGGTATTTAAATTTATCATGGATATGTTTTAATTTCAATTCTTTTGATCTTCTAGAATGCAATTTTTGCCAAAAAATTGGCCATAAAGCTGCTGACTGCCGGCATAATCGGCCAGCAGCAGCAGCAACAACAAAACAAGATGCTGCCAATGTGGCAGCACAAAAAGCGGAGAGGGCGAAAAAGGCAGCAGCACCACCAGCACCACCACAACAAGCAAATAAAATTAATAAAATTAATAAAAAAATATTTAATATAAAATATATGTTTTTATTTCCTGGTCATAAATTTAAATTTAACATTAGTGTTTGTCATGGTTAATATAATCATTAATAATTATATGATAATCAAAATAGTCATAACCAACATTCATCAATATCAAAGAGTAACTTTTAAAATATTAAATGCTTTTATTTATGGTTATGGTTATTAAAACCACTAACAATTTGTTCCCTTCTTTAGTTGTATTACCAACAGTAATATTCCCAAACATTTTATGGCGATTTTTATCGAAACTCAACTGTGGCTTTATCTCCATTTCATCCATTGACGTACAACAAAACCTATCACCTTCTTCCATACATGAAACTTTATGTTTATGTGGCTCAAGTAAATCAGTGAATAAACCAAAATTTAATTTAAATTGGCGAAGCCTTCTTGTCAGCGTATTATATGCAGGAAGAGGATATTTAGTTTCCCTAAGATGCTCATAACCATGGACTCCCAAGGCAAACCTCATTTTGAAGCCCATTACTATAGTGTCATTGGTCCACTTCCGAGTGGGTGTACTTTAAGCAGATATCTGATCATCATTAAGGAATTGGTGTAACAATTCATTAGCTTTCTTAACTTTGGTCTGTAAGTGTTCAACTTCCAGCTGAACTAGCTTGTTTTCTTCTTCAACCTTTTCAAGTTCTTTAATTTTTTTTTTTCATGTGGTCATTCTAATCTTTTAGGCGATTCATTTCAGCTCTAATTTTTTCAAGTTCTTCCTGCAAAGCAAAAGAAAACATTGAACAAATAGAACCATGTGTAAATATAAAAAAATTATGTATAATTTAAAGTTTGTATTAATTATGTATATAAATTCATAATTTAAATTAACACTTCTTTGCCGATAACCTTCAAACTGTACATGTACCTTATTAAAATTACATAAATCAACATATATCAAACATTTAAACCGCAAAATGATAAATATTATAATTTATTAGACTTACTATTGGATCTAGTGACAAACATTCCTCACTCAGGCAGCTAACAGGTTCAGAGTAATTCGCACTGATGGTAACATTGCTTTCTATTGACTAATATATAAACAAGATTAAAATTAAAGTTAATAATTTAAAATTTAACTTACTGTAGCCTGTGATAATCGTTTTTCTGTCGAAGATACATTTTTCTTAAGATTATCATTACTCAAATTTCCTATAGTCTGTAAAATAAGTAATAAACACAACATTAAAACATTAAAATACATTAAAAAGATTAAAATTATTACCAATAATAGTAATACATTTTCATATATAATTTAGATAACAAAGCTACTATTCTGTACTTAAAATAATTTGTTTTAATAATGGTATACCTATACCTTATACAAGGATTTTCTTTTGGTCTCCAACATGCGAGGGGGATTGGGCACATCAAAGAGTGTTGGAATTGCATTTGGTTTTAGTTTCTTTAAACCATCCAGACGATGCTGTTCGAATTGGTTTTCCTCAAAATGAATCTATTGAAATAAGCATAAGATATGAAATTATTTTCTGATCTTATTATAGGTAGGTACTTCTTATAAGTATAATATAATATATTAATATATGGAGTAAATTATAGAAGATATATTATAACATAAATTATTATACCTACCTTAAACTAAAAAACTTACTTCACACAACTCCGACGACTCTGTAGGTACCCATTTATCACGGCGACAATTTTGAAGCCAAATTTTTCGTCTTGAAATATCTTTGGGAAATCGAAATAAACGAATACCTTTTCTTCGGGAATTCGAACAGTTTACAGCGGTACATCCGCCCATCTTATTTAGTTTCTTTTATTAACTTGGATCCACTCATAAAAATTAATTTCACTAGACTTAAGCAGTCAAGACTAACAAAAAGTCAAAAAATATTCTGATTTAAAAGCATTGACATTACATTTTTTATTATTTTTCCTATATTGATAAGTGATAACTGGTGAGTTGTGTCGCAAAATGGCGGGTGATTATACCTACTTCTATAGTGCCCTAACCAAGGTTTATAGATTTATAGATTATAGTATAATCTATAAACCTTGATGGCCTACGATAGTGTGATAACAGTGACGTCAACAATCAACATTATTATTTATCAATTTCGGTTATCGATTGTTTTGTTTGAGATTTGAATCAGTCCGCACATATTTACTTTTCTTTATTTGTTTTAAATATGGAAACTAAACATTTTAAAGCGGAAAAACTTAGTTTTGAGTACTTCGAAAAATGTGTACTTTTAGAGATCATCACTCGACACTTCAGTACAATTGATTCCAAAGACTGACAGGGTTAAGACTAAAAACCAGAAGTTGATAAATGTTGCAGGGTAATTTGCCGCAGCATCCTCAATCTGTCATGTAGACTCTCTGAGTTTAAAAACGCTGTGGGAGAACCTTAAGAGGAAGGATGAGGTGGCAATTGCTGCGCAAACGGATAACCTATATGACACTGGTACATACACTGTGAACATATCGATGTAAACAAATGTGTCGTTTTTACAGGAGGAGGTAAACCAAAACAATTATAGCTGATCCTATAGTCAAAACAGTTGTGCTAAATCGACCATATGTTGAACCATTCTGTAACATGTATGATGACAACGTAAATTCTAAATTCTAAATCAAATAATCATAGGCGAGTTAATTTACTTATGAATACTATTATTATTTTAATAGCAGTTACAATGTTTATTAATATTTATATGTTAAACCTATAACTGATGACTTCTAAAATAAAATAAGCTAAAAAATTGCTTGGGCCTGAACAACAAAGAAAATCAAGGCTTAATTGCATACAAGACCTGCTATTTGTAACCTACAACTTGAGTTATTTTTTTTATCAAACTTCTGGTTGGTGTTCATCAGAACAAACTAGTCATTATGCAGTTTAAATTATTGAGTATTGATATTACATTACCCATCTTTTACAGAAGTTGTATGTGCTTAAAATGCATGTGTTCAAAACCGTTTGATTAGTTAATGGTGTATTGGTTTAAGGTAAAAGGAGCCCTGGAGCCTGTAAAAGTCTACTGACCCACAATTGTAGAAGGCCTCACATTCATGAAAATTCAGAGGAGCAATAAGTATTTTTGTTAAATACACAGTCATGGCCTGTAGAAAGTAATTAATTATTTAATGGATGTCCCTAGCTTTTAATTATAAGTGAGTTTGTAGTCTAGTACTTGGTTTTAGTTATTCTCCATAGATTATCTTTTTCATATGAACATATAGGTATTTTGTTCTTTTTTAATAACTAATTTTTCTTACATATTAATAAATTATAAATTAAATAATTAAAACACTAAATGCCGTCCCACTTTAAAATATCAGACTGCGGACTGTCAGTTATGCATAAACAAATTAAATGCATGACTGGTGTGGTTACAAATTGTGTTTTAAAGCTATATCTGTTGACTGTGATCAAAAGACATACAAATTATTGTTTAGGTTTGACTCACCTTATATTAAAAGTACCTGAAATAAAATTAGTTTGATATCTAGTTTAAGAAACTTTTGGTGCTAATTTCGTCAAATGATTAGTTTTTTTTCCACATTAAATCTTAGAACCAATTTAAAATGTTGTAATAACAAATTGAGTTTTTGACAAAACCATGTTTTTTTTTTCTTAACGCGTATAATATTACTTATTACGCTATCTGTTATAGCCTTTTCTAGTGCAGTCAAATCTCGATAACTGAATACTGAAATTTTTGTTTACCCCTTGAAGTCTATATAATATTTATATTATATTCTGTGTATAATAATTGTGTCGTATAATACTCAAAAAATACATTTTTATTTCCTTTGAGATTCGAGTGATTAAGACAATACTGTACCAGAAATTTGTCATTATCATTATTTATCATATTATGATTTAGCTAATGTTCTTAACAAGGTAATTTTTCTTAATAGTCAAGCTAATCAAAATTAGTAATTTAGTTATAATATTCATATGCAATTTGTAACGTGCTATTACTCTATAGTCTATATGTTGTATATAATTTTTCAATCCATTTTATCTATTTTTTGTTTTATGTTACATCATTTTTGACACAATAAACAAAAGAAATCATTAATTGAATAATCAACAATTCTGTTTTCTTTAGGAATGCAATTAATGGCTATCCAGCGACAACACAGAGAACATGATACCCATTCTACATATTCATCATCCGGTTGACAACGATGCTTATCTGAGTGCCAGTTACAGTATAAACATATATTTGTCATATCTTCAGAATTCTCTAAGAGATAAGTTTTTAAATATTCTCTGTGAAGGTTAGGATCAAACTCTAAACTGAACTTAGAACTGTCCATCATTTTAAATGCATAATATATAATATTAACTCCGCAAATTAAATGCATCTTCTTGTTTTGGAACGTTTTCAACAGGGCATGGAATAGGTGTTAATAAAGGACATTGTTGTGTATCATCACCGTAGATAACATCTGATTTCAATATTTCAAATACCCTATTGAAACGACCTTTAGATATTCGACCATCTGTGTCATATGGGTTAATCGGGTCCATGATATAACACTGTCTGACTTTAAAATTTATAAAGACTATAATCCAGTGAGAATTTTTAACTAACCATGGCAGAATAACCATACTATCCTTAGTGAAAGTAATTTTGTTATACTCTTCTTCAATTTCTTTTTTTTCCATCAGCAGTGTCACATCATTGCATGATAACATATGAGTGTTTTTTAAATCCAGCTTAAAAGCATACGACAACAAACAAATATCTATAACAAAGTTACACAACCAATTTTTTCCAGATAATGAATCAAAATCTGAGATGTGCCGATCGGTCATGATGTTACAATTTTTATCACTAGATAATAAATAACTATATTTTCCAACTAGATAGTCTTTATTTTTTGGCATCTTTATTCGTTTATAGTATGTCGAATCTTTAGGGAGCATATTTTGGTGAAAATCTTTAGATTGCACTGGTAGTTGAAACGGAGTTTTATAACTGCCAGGTGTCGAAATCGATTTCATTAAACAATTATCGTCGAATGGCTTAATTAAATCATGTACAACCACGTCGTTGTTAAAAGGCTCATCAACAGTGAACCTAGTCTCATTGTCACATTTGATGACCACAATGCTTTCAATACCATCGACCACTTTGGATGAAAGGTTATTTTCATCAGCTACAGAGATCGAAGACCTTGGGATTTTTAACGACAAGGCTGTGAAAGGACGGTACTTAGTGGGTTGGAGATGTTTGTATTGTTTCTCTTTTTTTCCCCAACTTTCTATTGCGTCCAAATGGTTATGGCTAGAAATTTCTGAGATTTTTCTTTTCCTATTCACTTTGGTATTTATCTGCCTAGATTCATTGTCAAAATCTAATGCATGCGTACAAGTTTTTTTTTCTAATGTTATACTTTATTTGTTTGTGTGCATTCATCACACGCTCTCTCATAAGTCTTAAAAACCGACCGCACTTCCACCTTCGGTCACCATCAAGTATGTCAACTTTTACAGTTTTAAACCAAGATTCAACGGTAGCATTACTCTGGCGGATTTCAATGCCATTGTTGAGTTTATTATTCATAATAGGTGTCCACAGTGCTAAGAAAGGTACACACTTGACTATAAACTCGTGTAAATATAATTCATCGTAATGTTCATTGCTTATATTTTCATTATTCACAGAACAATGGGGCAAGACGCTAGATTTTACATGTTCTTTGATAGACTGAAATCTACAATACATCATAGACTTATTTGTGTCGGATTCGCATAGAAATTTATTTATTTCATCTGAATAATCTTTGCCTTCGTTGTTTGATTCATTCAACAGTTGGTGGTTAACATTACACTTGTCTCTCATTGTATTAATAGAATTTTTAGTTTCTCCTGTACTACATGGAGACAACAATATTAATGAAAATATTTTAAACCAATTTTCAATATCCTCCAAACTCTTTGCATTAAACAGTAAACATATCCAATCGATAACATTATTTCTTTTCATCTTTTCTTCAGTCTTATTGTGATTTGTCTCAGATTGAAAGTATGTATATACATGGTTTACTATGATTTTTGTGTAATGATTTACACAGATGTTAATGATAGTGACATTAGACCCATCAAAATTTTCAACCAATACTCTGTAACACCAGTTAAGATAATCAAATATGGAATTAAAACCATTCCATCCTATACACAATGCATTCATTTGTGCATAACTGAAATCTGTCACTATGTTTGTGAATACAGGCCAAGGCAGTTTGTGTTTCAAAACAAATGCTTTGAAAGCGTTCAACCATTGTGAAATTGCAACTATATCGTGTGCTGAACTAATCATCTCTACAACGGGAGACGTTACACTCGAATTCCTAGGTAAAGGTACATTTACCACTAGAACATAGTAAAGTACTCTTTTGGTGTTCTTGTCAATTTTCCTGACCAATGTACCAGTTGCATCCAAATAACCAGTTACTGATTTTTGATTTTTAATTAGTTTTTTTAGTGAGTCTAACTGTTCTTTACTATAACAGTGTACAGACGGTATACCTACATGCTGTACAAAGTTGCTTTCTTTATCGTTACACATCAATAGAATATCATGAAAATCATCTTTATCATAATCATCAGCAGTCAAGGCCTCTGATCTGATTTTTCTAATGACATCATCTGATTTAATACCTTGCAAATTGCTACAACTCAATTGAGTGGGTGATGACAAGTCAACAGTGTCTGGCCTGAAGGAAAACGCTTTAGTCTTTTTTAGCACTTCTTTGTTCAAATCTCGCTGAAACCCTTTTACGTGATTTGTGAGACCATCATCATCTGGATTGTGATGATAATTCAAACCAGAACTATAGACATTTGCTACGAACGTTCCATTTGCAAGCTGGACTTTAATCCTAAAAGTCTTACACCCCTCATGGCTACAATACATGTACACATTTCAATGACTTTTAAAATATCTGACCATTTTCGCATTAATAACACATGTATTGTTCACAGTTCTAATGCGCTTTCTGAACATAATAGGATATTTTGTTTTGTCCAAACGGGTTTGACTTTTGAAGTTTGTATAGTTCATAAGGGACCATTCTTCAAATGAAAATTTGAAAGATCCTTCAAAAAACACAAAATCATGGTTTTCATACTGTTTAGGAAATTGATTTTTTGTTTTTAGAGGTAGAACAATGTCAGACTTTACAGGTGTTTTCTTATAATAAGCATTCCTGAGGGGGCTTGGTACATGTTTTCCGTTTGTTATTTTACTTGGGGTAACAAACACAGATTCATCATTCATGTTTTCTGGTAGAATTGGAGTACTACTAGGTATTAATGGATCTCTCTTAGTTTGAATGAAATCAATTTCTGCCGATGAATTTGTATATTCAAATGATATAATATATACTATGAGGATCGGTTTAGATTGAAAAATCGGACAAATTATACAAATTAATTATAATTAATTATTTCTTAATAAACATTTTTCAATCACCTTGCCAACATGTCGATAGAGTCTCATTATCAGTTCGAGACATTCGAGTAGATTTACATGTGGTTCTTTGTTAAAACCAGACATGTGCTTTTGTACACAATTACAATTTTTAATTGTTAATAAATCATTGAATTTTTACACCACACATTTGAAACTATCACAATTAGTTTCACAATTAAATTTCAAAAATATTTAATACTTTATATGACAATAACAAATTCATTAACAAAGTAAAAGGATTAGATGATTGTATAGCTTATAGCAATGACATACTCGTCTCGTCTACTTCCATAAAACGAACGTTTAAAATAATTAAGATTGGTTTTAGATGTGTCGTATACGCCGATTACTCGGACGTATACCAAAATAAAGTTAAACACAAAATAACGCAAAGTACTTTATTTGAAGTTTGGACGTCTTGTCCGGTGGTGATTGAGTCACACGATCACCACCACTGACTCCCTTTGCTGTCTTAGCCATCTCTATTATATATTACACTTACAATCGAATTACTATTGATTGTTTTACATTTTTCTATTACTACGTTAAATTTACAGTTTATAGACACTATGACACTATGATTATTATGTAATTGTTATTTTAACCCGATTAATAAATTATTAAACAAATTTATTTACATTTCTTACTATTATATCTTGCTTACTATGCTAACTGTAATATAAAGTTTACTGACACTGAATTGCACAATTGTTATTTTAACCTATTTGTGTGAATAATTAAGTATTGCTTAACTTATTGAATTTTGCTGTTTTACTTATTATCTATAGTTTTTCTTAACTTATTTCTTACGTACTAACATCTCTTATAAAATATTCATACATATAATACAACAGATGTTTTAATCCAGGTGTTCGATGAATGCAAAATAGATTTTTCGAAGCATACACTGTTGACGTTACCAGATGGGACGAGTGAATTGACACATCTGATAGGTACACTAAAATGTATACACAATTTTAAATTATTGACCAATTTAAAACTCAAAATATACGTTTTAATAGATCCTACATAATTCAGATATATTTTATAATTGGTTGGTAAAATAAGTAGGTATAAGTATAACTTTGATAGTTGGTTTAATAATATAATATTTGTTTTTTTTTTTTTTTTTGTTCTTTAGTTAAAATCTGTGGTTCAAAATATAAAAGAAAAGCAAGACACTCAAAATGTCTAAGCAATAGTTTCTGATAAATCAATTAATGACCAATGGCAGTCGATGGACCAAATTTTACACAAAAATGACATTCACATGTCTTATGAATTTCTAGATATTAGTATAACCATTGATTATACATAGTACTATGTATAATCAATGGTATAACTTATGGTCCTCGTTACGCAAACGTTTTCTGCGATCAGAAAAATATATTTTATATAAAATTTTATTAATGACCCTGGTAGAACAAAAGTTCTGATTCGTAAAAATGCAAAACATGCTGATTCAATAATGGATTCGTCAAAATCTGCAACATCTGTCATGTTTTGTGTTGATGCATCTGGAGGCGTGTTACCGCCATATGTAGTTTATAAGTCCCTACAGATGTGGGAGCCATGGACACTAGGTGGACCAGATGGATGCCGTTACAATAGATCACCTTCCGGCTGGTTTGACCAATCGATTTTTGAAGATTGGTTCCAAACTATCATCATTCCTCACTTTCGTCGATTAGAGGGTACAAAGGTCGTTATAGGTGATAATCTAGCAAGTCACATTTCTGTGAATATAGTCAAGTTATGTAAACAACAAAACATTAAATTTGTATTTCTGCCAGCCAACAGTACACATTTAACCCAACCACTTGATGTTTCTTGTTTTCGTCCTATGAAAATAGCTTGGAGGAAGGTGCTAAAAGAACATAAATTAAAAAAAGAGGCCCGCTTACGAAAGATATTTTTCCTAAAATACTAAAAAGTACTATTGAAAGACTCAATATTTTACAAAAAGACAACATAAAATCTGGATTTGAAGCCACAGGTATTTACCCATTAGACCGTCAAAAAGTATTAAACAAACTTCCAGATGATAAAAGTCCAGCTTCTATTACAGTACCTCAAGCAATGCGTGATATTTTAAAAGAATCAAGATTTGGATCTAACGATGGTGTGACTAAAAAAAGAAGGCGTAAGAAATATAATGTAGAACCAGGCAGAAGTGTTACAGCGGCAAATATGAAAAGAGATGGATACAATGAACAAATAATGGAAACTGACCAAAATGATGAGACTGAAGATAATCAATTAAATACCATAAAAAAGACTGAAGAAAATGTAGATAATAAATTTAATACATTAAATAAGACTGATGAAGATGTAGACTATTTATTAAATCAATTAAATGATATAGAAAACAATTTTGAGACTGATGATATAGTATTTGAAACAGAATATAATAGTGAAAATGAAACTGTACTAAGAGTAGTAGAATTAGCACAACAAAATCAATATGCAATTAATTTTGAAATAAATGATTTTGTTTTGGTAAAATTTGAAACGCTTAAAGGCAACTTTGAAGAATATGTTGGACAGATAAGTGAAATTGATGGAGAAGAAACAACTTGCAAGTTTCTTAGGAAAAGTAAAAGTATGAGTGGATACTATGTATTTCCATTCATTATTGATGAGGCAACTGTTACCAGAAACCAAATTATAAGAAGACTAAAATTGATCTCAGAAAAAAGAGGAAATTACCAGTTTGAATAGATAGTACCTACCTAGGTAATAATTCAAAGTTAACTATCATGTGTTATTATTAATTAAGTATTATTTAATTGTAAGTACCAATACTATAAAATGTTCAAAATATGTTTCTAAATAAATATGTACATGATCTGTTAAAGCAAATTTTGTATAATTTTTTTTTATACTTATAAGTTGTTAAAGCAGATGCTGTATAATTTTTTTAATGTTTGTATATTGTTAAAACAGATGCTGTATAATTTTTTTTTTATGTTTATATGTTGTTTAAGCAAATATTACACAGTTTTTATTTTATGTTAAACTACCTAACTAAATTAAAGAAAGTAAAATCATAATGTTTCGGTAAAGAGAATGTGTTTAATTTATTTTTTAAATAATATTTAGGTTACCTATTGACTTCTTTAGGTTATAATAATATGTACAAACTACAAAGATGTTTTTAAAAGCTTTATTTGTGTTCCAAGTCAAACGTATAGTAGGTTAAATGCTCAAAAACATTAAAAACACCTTACTGTTTCATGTCACCCAAAACTCAAGGTGACTTGGAACACTCACTTTTTATTTATTTTTTAACCAAGTTATGGATAAATTTCATTTTTTTTTTATGCAAATTTAGTCATTTATACTGCGCGCCTATACTAGATTTTTTTCAGATTTAAAAAACTAATATTGAAGGTGTAGAAGCCTGGGAAAGTTCAAAATCGTGTTCATTTCACCCATGTTGACGGAAATAAATCGATTAAAAGAGTATTTTATTTATATTATATTTTTTGAAGTTATTCGAACATATTTTAATTTCAATCTGAAAAATTAATATAAAAAATATTTGTATTAAATAAATTATGTGACTAAACATACCAAAAGCATTCGCATTAAATTGTACATTTATACTAGGTATGAAAGTTTTTTTCAGATTTTGGAATGAAAAAGAAAACAACTTAATCAAATTACACAGACTAAAAATATAACTGTAAATCCTATGTTATTTTAACTAAAATTAGCAAAATATTACATATTGTGAATTAAAAAACGTATATATGCATTTAAACTCGTATAAATACAATAAAAAATGGTAAAATACAGAAATATGCAGTACATGTCAAAATATGCATAAATATGCAAAATAAAATTTTATATTTCAGATCTACTGACTTTAATTCAAACTTGTAGCTTATCTAGCAATATTTTGGACTATTAAAAAAAAACATGCAAATGCATAAAAATCCGGGCCCTATTGATGAGTATTTTGAATTATGTTTGTATCATTAGTAGGTATTAACTAAAGCTATTGTGCTGGTTGCTTTCAACACAGCAAAATTTTGTTTTGATAGACAAGCGATATTGATACTTACACAAGGTTAAACCGTCATAACAGAACTTGTTCCATTATATACCTAGCAAAAATTAAAAAAATAAAAAAAAAAAATAATAATTTTTATGAATTATTCTTAAAAACTCATTTAAGTATAATTAATTTTACAAATTTAATTTAATTATCATTTTTAAGAAAATGTTTTACAAATAGGTACTTTAATGTACTTTAATACAAATTTTTGTTTATTTAAACAAGCTTGTAAATTATGGCAACGAGAATTACATTTTAAATTGCCTTTAAAACAAATATTTTTTAGTATGAAAATTACCTGGTATGTGTACAAGTGGATCGAATTGTTGACGATTAACAATCAACAATAATGCTTATAAAACAAATAATATCTAAATATAATACCGTGACTGTCATTTATGATAGAATTAATAAGAATTACTGTCATGCCAATTAATTAAAAATAATATGTATACCCAATAATTTGTTGTTTTATCCAATTAAGAATGAACATGTTTATTTGCTGAAATAAATTCTTGTATAGTAAATAAATTATGGAGATAGAAATGTATTTTAAATTTAATTTATATCACATCTTTATAATGCTTGTCTTATAAATTACATTTGTTTCTTAGCAAATTTATACACAGAGTTCTACAAAACGATTTTGTTGGGATATTAGTAGGTTTTAAAAACATTTTTATGTACCGGCATGAAGTATTGATTTGCAAGTTTTTAATGTTTTTATATTTAATATGCCTACCTATTAGATTTTATTTTTTTATGTATTATTATAATACACACATCTTTGCTCTCTCAAGCCATCGTTCAAAATGTATTGAAGTGTCATTATATCGTAGCCATTCATAGTAGCGATGGTGTATAGGACAATTTGAAGCAATTGCTTCATGTCTAATATAGGTGGGTGGTATAATTGTAACACCTCAACAGTTTAACTGTCTTGACAAGTATTATAATCAATATAATCTAATCTATAATATTATTATATTATCATTTTGGTGTAATAAAGAAAATGGTTGATGGTAAAAATATTAAAAACATACAATTTGCTTCAAAGACTAAAATAGTTTAAGCGACCACTAGGCCCATTCATTTTTATGTAAAATAATTCATGAATATAATGATAAATATACTTCATTCATAGATGGACCATGATGAATATCACAAAAGTTTTATAAGACCATTTTTCTATAATTCCATAAAATGGAAATATTTATTTTGATCTTTTACAATTTTTATTTTTTTTGTAGTAGTTAATGGTGATAGAATAATTTTTTGAACTTTTAACCATACACGTCGTATTTGTGATTTTTTCCAAATAGTTTCTCTTTTTACGTGATTTCTGTTCATACACTTTGGAACAATGGAAACAAACCATAAAATATCTATTTGATATTTGTAGTTATTACAGAACAATATTAAATATTAACATTCTGAACACTCGAGGACCATGGTGAACCACACGGCCCGCGGCTCGCGCACTACAACAACGGATGAATAGTGTTAACAAGATTATTATAGCAAAACATAACACGTGGTTATTAAATATTACGGCGAGGCGGCGAAAAATAATCTATGTGCACAATATTATCGCACATTATTCCAACGATTTGCAGACAACCGATAATGCGTGTGTGGTGCGTTAACGGTGTTTTTTTTCTCAGTGATACAACACGTAGATAACGAACGACAGAACGAATACGATAAGCGAAATCGCAGGCAACGGCTGGAACCGCTGCCCAGTGTGCGTCGAAACGTTACGGGCTACTAAAATGATCGTGCATAAGATCTTTTTGACTCAAAATTATCAAACTTTTTTGCTAATATAATCGGAGTTATTCAACCGTTTTTTTCGAAATCGACCAAAGTATAATCTGCATATCGTGCCCGATCTATTGATACCACAAACGGACTAATCTGTCCGTTCGTTAACTCTGTAGGACTGGCTAAAGAAAATGGACAAATTTACTACACACATTCAGCTTTGGCTCGTGTTATGCACTACGGTCGTGACCGCTTCGATTTTTTTTACTTCGCTTCGCGCGCCACTCGCGCTGGATGTTACATTTTTCGTGACGCGCTCGAAAAAAAGGCAATTTTTGGTACGTAGGTAGCGCTTAAATAATTTGCCATCCCTGTTATATACAAATGTTATATTTTGCAGTACTGTACGTACTTTCTGTAGGCAGTCAATCAAAATACAAATTATTTTGCTTGTCGTAATAAAAGAAAAAAAATTCTACATCATTTTAATTACGTGTATTACACATATAATCAAGTTTATTATTTAATGAATTAAACGGTTATGTTAGGCATCACCGTAAAAAGTAAAAATGATGTCTATCATTTACCAATAATCATTGCATTTTCAAATGCCATACATTACAGACAGCAATATTATAGATGGCGTGTATCCATATTTTATGGTAATGACTAAGGACCATGGAAAATATAAGATTATAATAACAAACCGATAATAATATAATATGCACTTATTATGGCAAATTATTAATTATTGTTGATTAGTAATTATTATTGCTAATTAATATTTGATCATTATTCATAACACTAACACACTCTGTTATGTATTGTTAATATGAATAATAACATAAAAGCGTGTTTTGTATACTTTTATTGGCAACAATATAAATCGTAGTGAAGTACATTATAATTCTACTCTGATGATCTAAAACGTAAATATTTAAATTAAAAAATAATATACATGATAAAATAATCTGGCAACTATGTATTAATTTAGCAAGCATTAACTTTTGCTATTACTGGATCAGCAAAGCATTCTTGCAATAAAACAGGTAGGTCTGCTAAGAATGCAACATTGTGCTTTGACATAAAAGCGGCAATTTTGACTTCAGCTCTTTGAATTTGACTTTTTAATTTCCTAACCTTAGAAGTAGAAATCGATATTTGCTTCACCGTTCCTGTAGTTACTATTTGCTTGTGTGTATTGCCTATTCCGTGATTGTATATATTTGACAGTTCTGCGATACTTAACGATTTACAGACTATATTTAGCTTTGAAGATGTCATTTTTATCGGGAATCAATCAATTTTTAAGCTCAGTTTCGTTTACAATATTTTGCAAAAGTTCTTCATTGAAAAAATTAGTGAAAAATTGTAAAGGTGTATCTGATTCTAATATTTTGTCAGATAAAGGCATTTCTTTGAATACTAAATTTTTATCAGGAGATATAAAACTACCTTCTTTCCATTTCAAGTTCAAAAATTCTGGAGATTTTTTTGGAGGTTATATGTGTGTTTGGCAAAATGTTGAGGCAATGGATTATTTTTATTTTTGAAATACTGGGGATATTTACATAGACATTGAAATTTAGTATGAATATATTACAATATTGTCAGTTTGTACTATTTATATAAGTCACTACTCAGTATCTAAATCTGGTTTAATATTGTCAACTGGTAACTGTTCATTACTTATGACTTAACATTAAATGTTTATGAAGAGAGCAAAAATAATTAAAAATACTTAATATTGGTAGTAAATATATTAATACCTTCTAAGTATATGAATAATAATCGCCGGTTTATGTTGTAGTATTTACTAAAATATTTTCATGAAAAGAAATTTCATCGAAAACCAATAAATTATGCTTTTGAAAATCTTTTTTTTTTATTCTGAGTGTTTTGCAAAAAGATCGAAAAATTTCTTGTCAAATCTACATGACGATTTTATGATAGATAAATAATTTCTCATATTTCTTGTACATGGCAATAATTTTTATGATTTCTTTTTTACTTTTTATAGACTCCCAATTTTTTTCAAAGAATTTTAGACATGTACGAGTATTGCAAATTTTTACAAATTCATCTGTGGGTGTCTTCAAACCTCCATGCCATGATTAATTAATATAAACAAATATACATATATTAAACGTATAATATACGGATATGAATAAGTTACGTATAATAAACGAATATATTTAGTTGATAATAAGTAGAAATCATAGATATTTATGAGTCAACAGATAGATATTCAACGTACATTATGTGTGTAATATACGTAAATTCTAACGTTTATTCAGCGTATAAATTACGTATGTATTGGAAGTATAAATTTGGGATATAACACGTATCATATACGTGTATTTTAAGTATAAACTTCGTGGATTGACATGTAAAAATTATGTTTATAATATAATTAATTGGTAATATCTACCTTTATATAGTTATATATATGCAATGTTTTAATATAATATGAGTATTGTAGTAATTTATTTTAAGTGTATTTATATTTTATATAATCACAAAAATAATATTTTAAATTTTTTATATTTTGTAATCATTAATCAATATTGATTAATAAAAATAATAATAATCTCAATAATCTTATGGAGATTTCCTCTTAGGCGTCTGCTTTAACCAATCACTCATATGAGTTTTTATCAGTTTCACTGATTCTTCAGGAAACATGGACTTACCTATAAATAAACCAGGTAGGTCTGCTAAGATTGCAACATTGTGCTCTGATATAAAAGCGACAATTTTGACTTCAGCTCTTTGAATTTGATTTTTAATTTCCTAAACTTTAAAGTAGAAATCGATGTTTGCTTCACCGTTCCTGCAGTTACTATTTGCTTGTGCTATCAGCTATAGCTGTGGCAAAGCTTGCTCCGTACGGCTTCACCTAAAAAATAATTATAATATCCATACATTTACTATAAATTATAATTAATTAGTATATAAGTTCTTTTCAGAACGTTATATTAATTCATTCATTTTAAAAAGATAATATGTATTATGTTATGACTGTTATGAGATATTATTACAAGTAAGGATGTTTTATAGAGTTTTATTATATAAACCGCATATATTGTATTAAATGTATACATACTTTCATCGAAAATATGTCTTCCACTGTAACCCAAGACACAGGTCCAAATTCTAAAGAATAAGCCAAAATGAAAAACATAATGCAAATCACTGATATATTACTAAATGTAGTAGCATTTAGTTGCATTTTAATAATGTTGCAAAATGCCAAACCAGCAAAACAAAAACACATAATCACTGCCGATGATGTTAACCCTTTCACTCCCAGAATAAATTTTTTTTTTTGTATATTATTTAGAAGTGTCTAAGTAATACCTACAATTTAATTTAAAAATGTTATTATTATTTTTTACCTAGAATTTGAATATGTCCTTCCACTAGTACATCAGGAGTAAACAAAGTCAACATTTAAATTACTTCTTTTTCATTATTAAATAATTTGCCATTTTATTATTGCTTTTAATTTATATTTTATAGTAATTAAAAAATTACTTTTTTAAAAAAGTAACATGTTATTTTATATAAATATTTATATTATCATACCAACAATTTATAATATAGGTATACTATTAGTAATGTTATACAACAAATAATTGAACACAGTTTGAATTTTAAATGTTACTTTCATTTATTTTTATAATTTTCACAGTTTGAATGTTATATAACATCAGTAGACTTATACTAACAATATAAAAAATTAAAACAAAAAATAATAAAATATGTATAAATAATAATAAAAACAATATAAATGTCAGACTTAGATTGCAACTTAGTACCTAACTTATCAGTTATTTATTTATGAAACCATACTTTTTGTAGTTATAATAGTTATAAACATAACAATGTACCTATCACATTTATAAAGGCAATTTACTCATTATGATGAAATTTATGAAAACAATTATTCTGTTTAGTCATACATAAATGTACATTACATTTTGTACATTTTATTGATGTTTTTAGAGTACACTTTTCATACTTACATCTAGTAGAATGTTGTCTGCCATCGAATATAGCAAAATGGTTATTGCAATCATAGCGAATTTCATTATATGGATTTGGATCATCAATATTTCTTGGTTTTCTTGATTTTATTGGAATTAATGGTGGTGAAGGTGAAGAACTAGGCCTTCCTACTTTTTTTTTGCGCTCAGGAGTATACATTTGACTTCTACCAAGAGAAATAAGGGTTTTTGCTACACGTTGCTTGAAAAGAAGCAAGTTCATTTTTTTTGGAATATTACAATGTGATGCATCATTTCTGTACTCCATCCAACTATTTGTCAAAGCCATGTCAAAAGAATGTGTTACCATACGAAGAGTCCATTTACGTGATCTAATAAATATTCGAAAATAACTGATCAATTGATCATGTAAATCAACTCCACCCATACTTTTGTTGTACAACTTTACTATTTCTGGTCTTTCTAATGTAATATATTTTTTTTCTTTTTTGTCCCATCTGTTAACTTCATCAGTATTACCTGATGTCAAAAAGTTAGAAACTAGTACAACACCTTTATTATCAAACCACTTTATTATTCCTATTTGATTTGTTCTTCCTTCATATACAGTAGATCCAGTTACTTCAAAAGACCCTCCTCTACCCATTTTTCGTAAATGTTTATCTGGTATAAGAGGTGGATTTGCAAATCTATTGACTCTAGCTGTACCTGCTGCATATATTTTTTGATCTTGAAGAGCATTTAATAAGTTATACGATGTAAAGAAGTTGTCAAAATATAATATGTGCCTATTTTTCTTTAGCTGTTCACACAATTTCAGAACAACTGATCCACCTAATCCAAAGTGTGCCTTAGTTTCTTGATCTAATTCGGTGTTTGAGCCTTGATATAATAGTAGGTCATAAACCATGCCTCCAGCCCCACATAATAAATATAATTTTATACCCCACGGACTGGGCTTACCACGCATATATTGTTTGAGACCAAGGCGTCCTTTGAAATTTGAATGGTACCACTTGTTCGTCAATGCATAGGTTTTTTTCAATATGTAGTTCATTGCATCTTTTTTTATTGACTTTTTATTGACCTTGATACAATTATTTTTTAAAAAATTTGGATTTATTACGATCTTATCAATAATTGTTTGCGAAAAAATTAACCTTGCAGGATAGTCTCGTGGTAATAGTTCTTGAACTCGTTGCCGATGATAAGGATTCATATTATTTTGGTGTAATATTCTCCATACTACTGATGAAGAAATTCTAGTTCTTGAAGCTATGCGTCGGACACTAAGTTCTGGTTCTTCACGTATTAAATCAAGTACCAATTCTTCGTTCACCACATTACGTACAAGTCTCGGGCATCCACGATTAATATTTACAAGTCTTACGTTACCTAAAAAAGACAACATTTTAAATATTTAAGCGTAAAACTTTTATTTAGAAATCTTACCATTTTCTCTCAGATTAGATAATAATTATATTATAATGTCACGTGTTTACGATCGGTCGGTGATTAATTTACGTCATTTACGAAACATTCTTTTGTTTTCGTTTGGCCATTGGTCATTGCTTTTTAGTGTTGTTTAATACCGTGTTCAATTAATAATTTATGCCGTCCGTGGTTTATTAAATTTATTATTTGTTATTCTAATTTAATCATGTAAGTATTATTATAATTAGTATTATTAGCATTATAATAATTATTAATTATTGTTTATTTAAATCCATAAATTATAATAATATATGATCACGTCCAGTGTCCACATACTTTGCTATATAGTAATTAGTAGGTTAAGTTTGTAAGTAGCTAGTAGCTACTTATATTTTAATATTTATTATAATTAGTGAAATCCTTGTCAATATAATATTTGTTAAGTATCAATCTATTATGGTTAACTTTTGAGTTAATTACTTCATATTGGCTTGCTGATAGTACCTATTTCTAAAAATTAACCTAACCTAACCGGGTGTTTTAGAGTGAAATTTATATATTATGTTCCGTAACTATCTATTAATTATTATTGATAATTCAATTTATAAATTGTAATAATAAAATCAGTACCTATCTACCTAAGTTTATTTTAGGACTGTTCTTATTTCTTACAATATTCGGTTTCTAATAACGCTAATTGGAAAAGTTTCCTTTGTGTAACTGTCAGAATTTCGACATTGTAACTGTAAGAATAGCCCTTACCTAGTGTGTTAACTTTTTTTTTATTTACTTATTATTTAATGTTATAAATGTATTTAAACATACTATATAGGTAGGTACCTATATAATAGTAAAGTAATGTCCGTTATTGATACGACGCGTTAATTGGTGTTTGCGCGAAATGAAGTCCGTTAGCGACTGCGTTGGTGATTGCCGGACGGTCATTACCTCCTCCTGCAGCCGGGATTGAATTGTCATGCTGTTGAATTTTTTTTAGAAAATTCGCACGAAATTCGTCCCAGGTGTAGTCCAGTAGCCTGACGGTGTTCACTTTTAACCTAACCGGCTGCACCCTTTAACTACGGTTCGATAATGCTCGTCCAGCCCGTCCGTTCAATCTGCGCATTATGCAGTGTGGCTTCGGGCTTATGTATAAACCGTACCGGGTCCTCGGGTGTCGTTCCGTGGAACTCCGGCAATGAGTATCTCAATGTGCGTATTTCGTCATACGGTATAAATGACTGTTGTAATACGCAGCTGTGTGGGGTGGCGGCTGTGTGTGGAGTGGACGACGTATTATCGAAGTGGACGTTGTGGTATGCGTGGTGGTTGCCCGCGGACGGTGATTCGCGTGACGCGGGTCCTCTCGCTCCGCAGTCTGTGATGTTCGGTGTGTCGGTGTGTATGTAGTGGTGTGCGTTATCTGTGAGCGGGTCCTCCGGCGTGCTCCGATGTTTCCCAGATAACGTTGCGCGCTGGGGACGAGTCGGTGCGGGTGCGTCCGGTTGTGTTTCCGGTGTCAGACGTGACATACCCATCTCGAGGCGACGCATTGTCTCCGCTAAGCGACGTTGGTCTTCGGCAAAGCGGGACATGTAGTCCTCGAGCATGGTTAGCCGTGCGTCCAACCCGGCCGTGTGCGGCGCGTTTTGCGCCGCTTCTCGTACCCCTTTTAGTATGCCACGGGCCGATAGTATTAAATCCGTGGTATGTTGTGCAGTGTGTATGGGTGTGGTGTTGGTCATGCTTGTTGATACGGAAGTGGAGGTACGGTTGTCTATTAGCATCCAAAGAATTTTCAAACGAATTTTGAACTTTATCTATACTTGCGCTAATACCTAATATATTCTACATTGTCCGGTTTGTAGATTCCAAATCACTAGTTATACCAAGAACTTCATCACTGATTTTTTTCAAGTAGAAGTATAGCTTTAATTATAATTTTTGCAAGATCAACTCCTATTTAAATTACAATTCATATATTCATATTTATGCAAATATGCACTACCTAAATTACATGAAATATTTTTTATTTTATTTAGTTCTAAATTTACCTTTTACTAATTCCTTGGAAGCAAAAATTCCTATAGGTTGATGTATTTTTCTGAGTATTTTGATGACGATGTTTTCGAAAACATGGCATATCATACTAATATTAGTATGCGATTCAAAAAGGTGTTACTAGATTTAAACCTACTGATATGTACGAAATGAAACGTTTAATCGGTGTACATATTATAATGGGTAATTTAAAATATCCACGTGTACGTTTGTATTGGCAAAAACATTTCGAAGTAAATTTAGTTGCTCAAAATATGACCCGAGATAGGTTTTTTTCTTTGCATAATAATTTACATATCGTCGACAACAATGAAGTTCCTAATGGCAACAAAGATAAATTTATAAAAGTCAGGCCGTTGTATACTGCTCTCCAAAAAAAATGTAATAGTCTACCAATGGAGAGAAACTTGTGTGTCGACGAGCAGATGGTTCCCTTCAAAGGGCAACTATCTATAAAACAATATATGAAGGGGAAACCTATTAAATGGGGAGTAAAAGTTTTTCTATTATGTGGCGAAAGTGGAACGATTTATAATATTTTGCGGTTTCAAGGGTATTATAAATTGGACCAAGACCTAATAAAAACAGTTGGTTCTGGAGCTAGTGTTGTGTTGTATCTGTTACGGACCTATACTGTCCGTATCGATTATTTTATATGCATAAGATCATACAATGTCAAATTTCCTAACTTGTAAAATTAATACCACAGGCACAGGAGTACAGGACACGAGAGAGTAGAATATTATATTAATATAATAATTTGACAATTAAAGTAAATTCACACGTCTCTTTGCAAAAGTCGAAACTCGGTGTCTTAACGATTCGATAAGAATCATGGGTAAGAATACACAAGCAGTCGTTCCGGGACCCCTCGTATGACGTAGTCACCGCCCACTCTTGTAAGAAATCATATATAAGAGGGATCGAGACAAGAGCTCGACAGACGGTTACTGTATAACCAACGAATAGGGATATCTATGACACTCAGAGGTCGGTCGTAACACCACTCAAGTCATTTTGATATCAGTTTCTGAGGCAGGTCGTAACACCACTCACCATCTTATTTTATATATTCTACATTAAGCTTATATTATTTGTATTCGTGCAAGAATTATTTTAATAAACAATTAACTTATACTTGAACAACACGACGTATTCATTTTGTACGTTGATGCATGAATCGACCTAGTCGGGACGCAACATATCTTACGCAAAACGTAAAGCCAAATCGACATTTTTTATTTTTTGATAATTTTTTTTCTTCGTTTGGCTTATTTGAAAGATTACAACAACTTCAAATTTATGCTGCTGGGACAATTCGAATAAATTGGTTTGCTAACCCACCATTGTTGAGTGACAAAGAAATGCGTAAACTGGGCAGAGGAACCACATTCGAGGTAACAACTGATATACCTGGTTGTAGTATTGGCATTGTAAAATGGTACGACAATAAAGCAGTAAATTTAGGATCAAATTTCATAGCCTCTGGTGAAGAAGACCGTGTAACTCGTTAGGACAAAAAAGAACAACAAAAAATACAATTTTAAAATATTACATATAAATCATAATACTATGTTTTATTTTAAATCGTGGACAATATAAACATTTATCATTAATGTATTATCTTTATATAATTTATAGATAATAATTCATAATGAATTGAAAAAAGCGGGAACGCTAGGAACATATTTTCATAAGAATCTCGATAGAGCGCTTTGGCAGTTAGTTAAACAGCTGTTCTGCCAAGCACTTTCGATGGCCATGTGATAGGGACAAACGCATAGTTCCTCGGGTAACCATATTATCTTAAATCGTGGTTAGTAGGGATATTATTTTGTGGTTATGCCGTTTGGGGGATAGTCACCGAATGCGAATTTGTCATTGCTCATTTCTGTTCCAGCTGCTTTAAGTGTGCAAGTCTTGCGTCGTGCAAGAGTTCGTACCTATTTAAAAGACAACCTCGTGTCGAAGTCCAGTATTCAACGTGTCGAGGTAAAAAGTATATAATACCCATAAGATTAAATTAAAATATGATAATAAATAGGTACAATAATATTATTATTATTATTATTTATTTGTTTTCATTTAAAGTAGAAATGTATACATACATGTAAATTATTACAAATATATATACTTATTATAATTTGGCATTATATATAAATGATTGTCTCTGTAAGCTAGTCTTGTTGTGGAGACAAGGTTCTTAAAAATATCTCGTACATTTACTAAATAATTAAATTAACACATTATAAGTTCATCATTGTTAATTAAGTGAAAATAAGATATCATAAATATAAATTTTTAAATATTTTAGAATAACATAATAAATACAACAATTTGATTGGAAATTCATAGGCGTAAACTGGGGGGGGGGCCAAGGGGGGCCACTGCCCCCCCTAGAAAAAATTAGGAGAGGCAATGCCCCCTTTAATATTTTACATACCTTCTTCATTCATAAATACAAAAACAACTGTTTATAACTATTACTATACAGTATTTTTTTAAATCTCAATTTTCAATTTTAGTTTATCTACATTAGGTATGTTATTGAATAATTTTACATAGTAATGCGTTGCGGCTCATAGCCGTAGACACTCGGTCAGTAATTGTTCCACAGATTATATAGGTATATAATATATTATAACATGTAGTGGTTCGGTGAGTATAGCTCACAAAAAAAAGATTAAACAACACAAGCAGTGTTACCTCCAAAGGGAATTATGTGGTGGAGGTCGACTATATGTTGTTGAGCAGTGTTATCAAACAACGTCTTTATGAGATAGTGTGTTTTATCAATATAGTTTGAATTGTTATCACTTGTCTGTTATAAAATACTAATTAATACTACGTATGATGAGTTAAATCGTTAAATATTAGTAAGAAAAGAAATCGTTTAAGAGCCAATAATTAATCGTCATTTAATATAAATTTACAATTGAAAACAGTGAAGATGAACAAAAATATTAAGAATAAGGAGAAAACTTTGGATCATTTCTTCTCAGTATTACCGTCAAAACCAAATTCTAATTCAGGTAAATTCATTTTTCAAAAATGATGAAAAGTTAAATATACTTTCAACAATTTTAATAGTTGAATGAATTATTGATTCTATAGGTTTTAAAGATTTTGTAACAATGTATTTATATTTATTCTTATACTCACAACATATGAAATAATTGTACTTTTTCATTTAGATAAAATTGACTTAGACAGTCCACCAGATGATCCTCCAAATCACCAAATCACAGAAATTACTGGTATGAGTTATTAATAGCTTAGAACAATTAATCAATTATTTTTTAATATTTTTTATAATGTTATATAGAAAATACTTCTTCAAATCAAAAACAAGAATTAATAGAAACTACTGTTTTAAATACTGATAAGCTATTAAGTATGTTTTTATGTGAATAAAAATTATTTGTTCTTTTTGTGTTTTGTGTTAGCTGTTTGTGTTCAATGTTCATTATGGGATCATGTAATTCATAGTCTTTTAAATATTTTAAATTATGTATATTATGTATAGAAATAAGTGATTTATTTGTGCCATTATTTGTGTTATTATTTTAAGGTAATAAGTATTTACCTTATATTATATTTTAATGTTCTACACTTTAAGCTTTAAAAGTAAGTATTCAGTCTTTATTCATAATTATGTGTATGTATTTGTTATGTTCATAAATACAGTAATTAAAAATAGTTTGCTTTCGCTTAATTGTTTTGTAAATATGAATGTTTAATATACATAATTTATATTTATGTTTTATACAAATAATAATATAGTAATTATTACTTATTTATATTGTGGTTTTAAATTTTAATTATTTAATAGATGGAGATAATAGAGACCCTGCAAAAGGTTATGAAAATGCTAAGATGTTTCTCACACTTAATGAAGGTCCATTTCAACCAAAAAATGTATTGTATCCATTACATAATGGAAGAAAATTTCGGTAAATATGGTTTACACAATACAAATGGATTGAATATAGTATAGTTCTAGATTCTGCTTTTGCTTCTTTTGTAGAGCGTTTTATAATTCTAATAAAATGGACGATGCATTTACATGCAGAGGTTTTAGTAATTGGAAAAAAGCAATTGAAAAATTTAATAATCACCAAAAAAGTAGTATTCATTTAGAATCTTCGGTAAAAGTTGATGAATTTACAAAAAGTTTGCGTAAAAATAGTGGTACAATTGTAGATAAATTAGATTCTCAGTATAACAAGGTTATAGCAGAAAATCGACAATATTTAACAACTGTCTTACAAACTATTCTTTACTGCGCCAGACAGGGTATTGCGATACGTGGGCATAATGAACACAATGAAAGTGATAATCAAGGAAACTTCCTTGAACTTATGAAAATTCGAGCTGGTGATAACTGTATTATCAATCGATATTATGAACAAAAAGAAAAAACATTTCGTTATGTTAGCCCCGAGTATCAAAACAACTTTATAAATTTGATGGGTATAAATGTTTTATCTCAGATTATTGATAATGTTAAAAGTGCAGGAGTATACAGTGTTATAATGGACGAAACTCAAGATTTAAAAAAACACGAGCAAGTATCTATCGTTTTAAGGTATTGTGACAAACAATTAAATGTGTTGGAAAATTTTATTGGTTTTTACAAAACAAATAAAATGGATGGTGAAACCCTTTCATATTTATTAAAAAATACTTTGCAAGGTTTGGGCTTAAAAATCGAAAACATGAGAGGACAATGCTATGATGGAGCTGCCTCAATGCGTGGTTCTTATTCTGGAGTAGCTAAACGAATACAAGATGAAAATAAATTAGCTTTGCATGTCCATTGTTATGCACATATACTTAACTTGTGCGTAGTTGATGTTTGTGGAAAAGTAGCTCCAATTCGAAACATGTTTGGTACATTAAATAAAATATATACATTTATAGGCGCCTCTTCAAAAAGAAACTCGGTATTTGAGAAAGTTCAAAAAGAGTTAAATGTGTCAAATAGTACTCTTAAATCACTCAGTGATACGAGATGGAGTTGTCGAATTGAATCTATTCGTTCTGTTTTAACAAATTTTAATTCCATTATTTCTACCTTAGAACATATAAATGAAACAGACTCCATTCATGGATCTGATGCAAGTTCATTACTAAAAAATATTCAAGATTTTGAATTTATTTTCTGTTTGAAATTAATGAAACAAGTTCTTCAACTAACTAATAGTTTGTCAATACATTTTCAAAAAAAAAATGCTAATTACTCAAGTGTTGGAATTTTAACAAATGCTACTTTATTGGAACTAGAATCACTTCGAAATGATGATAGTTATAAACTTTTTTGGACTAAAACTGAACAGTTTGCTACTAAAGAGGATATCAGATTGCCAGATATTCCTAGAAAGAGAAAAATTCCCTCTAGATTTGGAGGTGGTGAAGCTACAACAATAAACAATATATCATCTTATTTCAAAGTCAGTATTTATTTTCCCGTTTTAGATATTATAATCAATGACATAAAAACCAAATTTGAGGAAAACAATATCACAATACTTAATGCACTTCAATGTTGTTTGAGCAACAAAAACTGCTCTAATGAAAATATCTTTGAAGTTTGTAACACATATGATATCATAATAGATGATTTTAAGGCAGAGTTAAAGTTATTTAGTAAAATGTGTTTATCAAGTGACATTTCTGAAAATTTTGAAAATCGTCTGAATTTTTTCTTGTCCAAGGACTTAATGGGCTCGTTTGAAAATATGTATAAGATTTTTAAAATATATTTATCGATTCCCATGAGTTCTGCTTCTAGTGAGCGTTCTTTTTCATCTTTACGTCGTCTCAAGACATTTACTAGAAATACTATAGGTCAAGAAAGACTATGTAACATAGCTATTTTAAATATAGAAAAGATGTATCCAATAAATTTTGACAAAATTATTGATCAGTTTAGTGCAGAATCAACCCAAAGAGGCAGAAGACTACAATTAATATAAATTTGTCATTTTGTTAAGTATAAAGTTAACTGTATACACCTATTTGCTTTTATATAGTCAGTTTTTTGTTAAGAAGTTATATAATATTAAAGTTTTCAATATTTTTAATGAATTTAAGTCTATTTATTTATTATTGATTTAATTCGTTACTAGCTAATAGCGATCTTCTACTAATATACAATAAAAGATAATGTTAACATATAAGTAATTAAAGGTAAGTAATATAACAATAACAATAATATATTGATCATATTATGTAACCACAGAATAGATGAAATAATATATTTGCCCCCCCCCCTTATAAAATTCCAAGTTACGCCCATGATGTACTTATAATTTTTTACACCGTGGGTGACCCTCCTCCCGTCCATACACTACGCAAGCCGTTGCCACTAACCCCGATATTAAAAATAGAAGCGCACATTAAGTGTTTACATAGGTACTACCGATTTATTGTTTTTTATTATATTTCAGTCTTTTTTTCTGCTAAGCGTATTTATATCGTAAGCACAATACAACTAGATTCAAAATAAATTAAAATTAAATAATTAATAAAAATAAATTGAGTTTTAACCTTTTAAAAAGGTTTGTTTTTTAATAATGTTTTATTGATCCCAATAAACTGGTAAAGTTGTATTCCGAAAATATAATATTATACAGAATTTTTCGTGTTCTCGCTTTTCTATATTTTTTATATTTTTATCAATTTTTATTGTTGTTGGATGTTCGACTCGAATTACATCAGATTCTTTTGACAAATGCTGTAAAAAATAAAAACATAAGTAAACTTTTTTCATAGAATTGCTTGTTATTAAGGCTGAATTAAGTAAAATTACCTTGGTAAAATGACAAATGGTTATTGTACATTCCCCATTTTGAAATTCATTTTCAATAATTTCTATAACTCTTGTCCAATTCAAATTATCTAAGCCACAACCAATGCGCGGAAGAGCAAGTTTCTTAATACCATGCTCTACAACCAGAGCATGTAAGGTTTTAATGGTAGCAGTTATGTTGTCATACGTTGGCTTATGGTTGCTTAGTTCTTTGGTTATGAGGTAAAAAATAAACCTTTGGTTTTCTTCCAAAACCACAACGCAGCCAACATCTTTTCTTTGATCCATGAGTTCGCCCACTCTCTTATAAGTGTTCCTAAATGATATTTTAAAATACATGAATTAAAAACATTAACAATATTTTATCAATTAAACTATGTTATTGACTAACTTGAAATATATAGCGATTCCAGCACTCATACGCAGCTCCATGAAGTTAGCCACCCAATGTGAAAATTTTTAATCCAAGCATTGTCAACAATTTGTTAGTTTTTGTAAGCACAAATTGGAATTTTGTAAGTTCAGCCGTTTTCAATTATCCACAAAAGTTTAAATCACGGCCAAATTCCTCGAAAATTAGCCGTTTGATCACTTCAACGTTTTTGACCCTGTCAAATTGTTCTGCGCGATTTGTAAGTATTTGTAAGTAAGAATTCAAAATTTGTAAGTCGTCCCCTCCCCTATTTATCCCCAGTAAGAAGTTTTCTATACCTACAATTGTATCTTAAATGTTAAAATTAAAACATACAAACAGTTGGTAAATTTGAATTAAATTATATATTTATATAATATCACTGTTTTACAAATTAAAGTTTACATGGAATTTTTAAAAATTTATTTTTCAGACATTATACATGTACATGTACCTATCATCTTAAAATCTAAATTGTATAAATTAGTGCACTAAAATAACGTGACACGCAGGTTCTTGCTACCGTCACTTTATTTTGCATGTCATTGTATGTCTCCCATGCTCCATCATTTCTTCGACAAACCGTGTAGTAGTGGCCAATAGTGTTTGGTGTTCCACTATAAGTGATGGCAGATCTTAATATTAATTTTGTTTTTTAAATTCATGACGATAGGTAAATCCATAATTGATGCTTTCATTAAATCGCAATCTATAAATATTTGTTTTCCAATGTCCACAGATAATTCGTTCTGATGAAAACAATTTCTGCATTTAATATTATCATGAAAATATTCTTTTAATTTTTCTTCCATCTCATTGAAGTTTTGTAAAACTAAATAGATTACTTTTTTTTTTATTGTTCCATTCAAAGCTACATTCACTGCATTTATAATTTTCCGTTACACTTTCAAGTCCTTCACATATTTTTTCATATGCTGTTGATATATTCCCTGCGCAGTTAATTGAAATCATATTGTTGACCAAAGTTTCAGACGGGCATATATTCTTGAGTAAATCAACACGTTCTAGTTTAAAACTCCTTGAGTATCCCTCGGTAACTAAGTATTTTACAATACGGTAAATAACCACGTAATTATGTACACTATCCAAGTGGTGACTGTAATCTTGGCTATCACAATATGCACATAAAATAGCTTGAATAATAGAGTCATATGGACAAGTATTTGTTAAAATTATGGACTAACCATTTAATTTTGTTCTTTTTGTTTTATTATGAATAAAAACAAAAATATAAATGTAACGTGAAGTTAAAATTAAAATAAATTGTAAGTGTAAATGTTTGCGCCGACGAGCCTTACTAAGGCGTACGCCGTTCGCTTAGTCCTCCGGACCGTAGTGAGGGGAATAATTTAAATGAATAACATATACTAGATAAATATAAATAACGTGAATAATATATTAAGTGACCTGTACTTAACAATACAATAAAAACAAATATTATATGCAATATTATATGATATGCATATAGTATATATATAATAAAAAGGGGAGACGGGGATCACCGCTCTGGACCTCCTGGATACTGACGGAGGTTGATCTGCTTCGCTGAACTGCTTCAGACCGGAACCACGTGGAACGCACGTACTGCCGTGTGAATAATCCGGGGAGCACCGTATCGGACAATATGTACCACGACTCGGCGATGAAGGAGCCCGAAAATAATAACAAGATGAGCGAAGAGCAGCAAAATAGCCTGATTGATGGCAATAAGTGTAAAACGCATACAACAAAATGGCGATCACCACAAGACGGAGCAGCCGTTACACAGAAAAATGTACAAGTCGAGCGTGACAAACGTACAAAATAGAATGACGAACGTCCGAACAACACGTTAACGGCGTTGTATTCGTTGTTGCCCGGAGCAGGGCGGCAGGCGAGTCAGTGTCGCCACCATTGCGAGTGACCTAGCGTGGTCACCGAACAAATGTCCAAACCCCGGGGACAATTTGTATGTGCAAAAAGGTCGAACAGTAAATTCGAATCAATAGACTATAATAATAATAATATGTACAGTATTAAAATTAGAATCATTTATTTTACGTGTTCGTTATCTTAAATATTCTGTACATTACGTTCTATTTTTATATTTAGTTATTTTATTTGTTATTGTTTTATTTTTATTTCAACATTGTGGTATTATTATTGGGTCCCTTACAAGATTGTATTATTCATTCTTTCATTTGAGAAGTGGACATCACTTGTGGTGGTACTCGCATTACAAATTTTTCAATTATATTTTTTCCACATTTAACAAGTTAACAGTTTTTTTATCAAGCATTTTAAAATATTTAAAGGTAAGTGTTATTGATTACAACATATATCTAGTTTTTAATAAATTGTTATGTTTTATTATGTTTATTTGTACTTTTATACCTTAATCTATCTTAATTAATGATGAAATCCAACAAAATAATCAAATTATATTTATGTTTTTGTTTATTTAATAGTTAGTTGTTTTAAGCCTTTTCTAGATAAATAAAATACTGATTTATTATTTTACCTATATAACATTTATGACTATTTATCTATTGGTTATTTATATGACATATTTGGACAAATTTATCTAGATACATTTGTTTTAAATTGTTATCAATTATTTTCCTTATAATTTTTTATCTCCAGTTTTAAAAAATATTATAATACACAGTTATTATATTAGATCAAAATAAAAATTATTCATTCATAAATAAAGTAAAGTATTAAATAAAATATAAAAAAAGTTTGTATCAAGTGAATTAATATTATGCAAATACAATATCTTAAATG